>NW_007726625.1:386867-392449 GCF_000696425.1 Galeopterus variegatus | reverse complement strand
CAGTTCACCACTATATCTGGCGATATATAGGCAATATGTTCAAAAATATTTTTTGGATGAATTAATAAAGGTCATACAGTAAACATTCAAGTAAAGGAAGATCCCAGTTCAGTATGATTCCACACTCTTCACCCCATCCTGCCAACGTGAATAGCTGGGTCCCTATCACAGGCCCACTCCTAATTCCCTTTTGCAGAAATGAGAGTTGTTGCATAGACATATATCATAAGACTATTCCTTTTGGAGGGGAAAAAAAAAAACCTCTCAAGAAGAATTGCTCTAAAAATGCTCTCTCAAAATTACAAAAACCATCACCAAACACTAAGATATTCTAATTAGCAAATTTGTCCTGGCATCATACAAACACCCGAAGGCAAGAGAAGAGCCAGAGATGTTTGGAAAATTTTCCTAGGGGAAGAGGTTAGAGAGGAGGAGGAATCTCAGTCTGCTAATTAAAAGAACGAACTTGAGCTAAAGAGCCATGTGGGATTGTTGTCACAGTAACACGATCCAAGTAAGAAAGCATTTCCCAGAGTTGCTATTCAGAAAAACAAAACAAAAAAAAAAAAACAACTCTTAGACTAGGAAGTGTTGCTTGTGATACAAGATGCCAAGTTTTCGGGCCTAAACTTGGAAGATTTTGAAGCATTTATATACCATGTCAATCATATTAATTTCAAGACACAGTGAAGATTGCTTATAATGTTATGCAAATAGCCAGCAGGGGGGAAAAAAAAGAAGACAAGATGATTTCCAAGCATCATTTGTTAATGTTATTTAGTGTCACTGAAAAGAAAATAATTGGAAAGATGCAGTCTAACAGACATATCTGCTCTAATTTCTTTTGAGTAGCTAAAGAAACATCAGATTTAAGTAAATATATCATATCAAAAATCATTTCATTAGAATGGATTCAATATTTTCAGTAATTTAATATATATCAGATATAAGTATAAATACATTAGTGAGTGCTGTGTATTAACTCCCCTCTCCCAGATTTAGCGGCTAAGTAAGCACTTACTGTCATGAGTCCACGGGTCAGTTGTGTGGTCTGCTGGTCATGCAGGACTTGACAGACCTCAGTTGAGCTCACTTCTGCCTCAATCAAAGACCAAGTTGGTGGCTTTGCTTGATCAGGTGGGCTCTCTCAGATGCTCAGGATTTGATGGCTGTAGGTTAGTCCAAAACAGATTTGGCAGGAACAACTTGGCTCTCTTCCACATGACTTCTCATCTGCCAACAGTCCAGTTCAGGCTGCTCCCACAATGGAGACAGGAATCTTAGAGAGCAAGGGTACTGGGCCTCTCCAGTCCTGTCTCAGAACTCACATACCATAACTTCTGCTGCATTCCATTGGCCACATAAGTCACGAGACTAGCTCAGGTTCAATTTGTGGAAAAGGAGACTCCATTTCTGCGAAGGTCAATTGTAACTGGTGGAAATGAAGAGGGTTGAGGACTTGGGAACTCGTAGGATGCCCTTGCTCTTTCTCAATTTGAAAATAGTTTATCAATGTTTATCACAAACAATGATAAACTGTTCCTGCTCTGGGAGCAGTTGTACCACATCAGATGGAAAATATACTATCGGACGAAAGAGCATCATATTTCAGTTTTTACAAGATTTAATTTAATTCAACTCAATATGCAATTATGGAGCACAACTTTGTGCGTAGTACTGCCTTAGGCCCATGAGAGCTAACACAGGGAGATGAGACAGGGGACTCCACAGAAGCAAACACAGGCTTTGGATTAGCTTATCTTTTGGGGGAAAACCTGATATATTAAATATCATATGTATGTATATATATGTATATGAGTGTGTGTATTTATGTTTTTCTTATGTAAGTGTCTGTATGTGTGCATGCGTATCAGGGAACCTGATATATTAAGAAAATAAAGATATACCCAAACAGGGTTATATAAAGTGAGGAATATTTTAAATATTTATAGTCTACAAATTAATCTACAATATATTAAGAAAATAAAGATATACTCAAACAGGGTTATATAAAGTGAGGAATATTTTAAATATTTATAGTCTACAAATTAATCTACATTACAAAAATACAATGCAATCTACTTGCTCTTGTTACAAGATGTTTATAGGAGGAATTGTAAAATACCAATTCATGATCTATGCAGTCCTCAACCCTTTTCACGATTGGTTGTAATTGAATACAGTGCAAATGAACATCTTTTTTCATCACATCACTGCATTGCTACAGCAGTTTGCAAAACCTCCTTTGGAGATGCAATGTCAGAAGTTAAAATTTGAGGTCTTTTGATATCATGAGACAGGAGCCAAATAGCCCTCTTAACACCCCCACTACCTGTATACTCCCAAAATGATAATAACTGATCAACCATAGTTCTGTTCTCTAGGAATATACACCTTTGTGTGTGGGGAGAGAAATGAGGGGAAGGACGTCCTCCCAGATTCTCCCTTTGATGAACTCCTATAAGTGTCTTTCTAAATAACCTATTTTTCATAAAACTCTTTGGACCCTCCCTTTATATGTTTCTTGTTCTCCAGCCTTTTACACCTCTCTAACCCATTAGATAAAAAGGAACATTTGTAGAATACTTACTGGTCCAGTCTTACTGTAATTCTAATATTCACAGTCTCCATTTAAAATTTAAAAATAGATCCTACATTTGTATATATCTTTACTGCAGGGATAACCACATTGAATTAAAATCTTTTCTTCACTGTCTCCCCACAATGAAACCATGACATTTTTAAATGCAGGAACCATGTTTCATTAATCTTTTTAATAGTATCACCTAATGCAGTATCCAGCTCAGTTAGTGCATGAATGTTTATTGAATGAGATGAATCTACTGAACCAGGATTTCAACCCCAAATCAGACTCATTCTTTGCTGCCTCCTGGGGAGTGTCTATTGCCAGTCTTACCTTTTTTACATGATTGTTTTCTTTTTCATATTGTGATGTCGCTTTTTGAGTTTGGTGTCAACATTGCTGATTCAATTTATCACAATATTAATTTTGTTATGTTTTAATTCTGATGTTACATTTTTAGTTTCCTTATTCATCTCCATGTTTTACCCCTAGCTTTGGTCAAAACGTATTTGCTTTTCATTTTAGTCCATCTGCTTCTTGTGGCTGGCTCTTCCAGTTTCATAGAGGCCATAAACTCTTGCACCTATATTGTGGATGACCAAGCATTTCCTGAGGTTTTGTTTGTACGTGGTAGAAATAAATGTCAAAGATTTACTATTCTTCTGGGACTACAGTTTTATTTTTAAAATCACACTCTGAAGTATTTTTTATAGTCTTCTTTTTTTCCCCCTATAAATTCATCCTGAGATTAAAGCTCCAAGACGAACTCTATCCAATATGTGTGGTTTTTTTTTTTTTAGTTCCTGCCAATTTCCTTCATTTATTTACTTGTTCATTTGTCATTCATTCAGTCAACAGTGAACAAAATTGACAGCATTATCTTAAAAGGGGGAGGTAGACAATAAACAGATAAACACATAATATGTCATGTGGCCAGAAGTATGTTAAATTAAACAAGCAGGATGCCAAGGCCATTAGCCTGAGGCCGTCTCCCTACTTCAAGTTTCTAAATAATGAACTGTAACATGACTTAGGGAAACAAACCAAAATCTAACGTAGGAGTACAACGAATAGCCAATCACAGGCAGCCAACTCATCATACCATGTCTCACTGTAGCCAATCAGGTGATTTGTCTACTTAGCTTCTTGTCCAGCCCATAAACGTTTGCTGCTCTCTTACTGAGTGGAGCTTGTTCTAAGGGCTGCCGGATTCACGAATTATTCTTGCTCAAATAAACTCTGTAAATTTACCTAAAATTTTTCTCTTAATAAGTGGTATTAGAGAAAAATATTGCAGGAATGAGAGGTTACCATTTTAAACAGGTGGTTAGAGAAAGCCTCTCTGAGAAAGTGAAGTTTAAGCTTAAATATTGAATAACTAACTGCATCTACCATTGCGTTTGAAATACATCACCCCAATCTTGATGGCAATTCATATTCTATTTGCTCTGAAAAACCAAGCCCAACTGGTTGTCAGATTTATACTTATATTAAAAAAGTATTTGTTCTTTATATGAAATTCGAATTTAACTGGATGTCCTGAGTTTTATGCCAACCATAGCACTCCAGTGCCTCCCCCAAGCTGGAAGATATTGCAGATCTTGCCATGCCATTCTATTCCTCTCTTAACACACCAGCGCCCCTGGTGGCTTCCCAAGTAAATGGAGACAGATTTTATCACCCCTCCTCTACTGAAGCACACTAAAGTAAAACTTCACCCAATTCATCTCTTTACTTCCATGTGTAGTGTGTACGTGTTCTTGTTTAATGGATGCACAGCATGTTTATATACACTTTGAGATGAGAACATTTGCTAAATAGGCAAGTTCTTCAGGGCACCAGCTTTTTACCTGAAGAAAAAATTATCTGCCCCCTAAAGTTTGTGTTTCCCAAAATACTAAGTAGGCTCCTAAGTGTCTCAGTCATCTGTCCAATAGTTTTTCCTGTTGGAACATGGGCTACACTCGCTTACCACACAGTGTTCAGTGTGCAGTAACACAGTCACTCACTGACTGATGTGTAACCATTTGGGAGGCCTCCCAATGCTGAATATAANGGTATGGGCGCGACACTGAGGGTTGCGATCCGTTGCCGGTCACGAAAAAAGATAAAAAGGACAAAAAAAAACCATTGCTGATTCAATTTATCACAATATTAATTTTGTTGTTATATGTTTTAATTCTGATGTTACATTTTTAGTTTCCTTATTCATCTCCATATTTTACCCCTAGCTTTGGTCAAAACTTGTTTGCTTTTCATTTTAGTCCATCTGCTTCTTGTGGCTGGCTCTTCCAATTTCATAGAGGCCATAAACTCTTGCACCTATATTGTGGATGACCAAGCATTTCCTGAGGTTTTGTTTGTATGTGGTAGAAATAAATGTCAAAGATTTACTATTCTTCTGGGACTACAGTTTTATTTTTAAAATCACACTCTGAAGTATTTTTTATAGTCTTCTTTTTTTCCCCCTATAAATTCATCCTGAGATTAAAGCTCCAAGACGAACTCTATCCAATATGTGTGGTTTTTTTTTTTTTTAGTTCCTGCCAATTTCCTTCATTTATTTACTTGTTCATTTGTCATTCATTCAGTCAACAGTGAACAAAATTGACAGCATTATCTTAAAAGGGGGAGGTAGACAATAAACAGATAAACACATAATATGTCATGTGGCCAGAAGTATGTTAAATTAAACAAGCAGGATGCCAAGGCCATTAGCCTGAGGCCGTCTCCCTACTTCAAGTTTCTAAATAATGAACTGTAACATGACTTAGGGAAACAAACCAAAATCTAACGTAGGAGTACAACGAATAGCCAATCACAGGCAGCCAACTCATCATACCATGTCTCACTGTAGCCAATCAGGTGATTTGTCTACTTAGCTTCTTGTCCAGCCCATAAACGTTTGCTGCTCTCTTACTGAGTGGAGCTTGTTCTAAGGGCTGCCGGATTCACGAATTATTCTTGCTCAAATAAACTCTGTAAATTTACCTAAAAT
>NW_007726625.1:376528-385951 GCF_000696425.1 Galeopterus variegatus | reverse complement strand
CCTGCCAGGGTGCCACATGGTAAGAGAAAGGGCTGAGCGAGAGAGAGAGAGAGAGAGAGAGAGAGAGCGCTTCTCACTGCTCTCCTTTTAGAGCCATTAGAACCATGCCCATTATTGCATGAATAGATCAATCTATACACTAGGGCACAGTCCTCACAATCTAACCAGCTCTTAAAGGCCCCACCTGTCAAATACCATAATAGGATTTCCCACCCTATTAACACTGTTACAATGGAGTCAAGTTTCCAATACATGAACTTTTGGGGGACACGTTTAACCCATAGCACCAGAAGGCCCACTGTCTTCACCCATTTATTTGTCAGCCAACCTGTGCCAAGCATTTCCAATAACACGAATCGTTTGCCTTTTTCACGATTCTTTGTAACTTGTAGCCTTTCCTTACTCCCTCCACAGTTCCTGTCTTCTCAGAGTCCAGGAGACTTTCGAGGGCTCTGCTGGGCAGGCCAGACTAGATTTCCACCCTTGTCCCTTCTGCATGTGTTCCTGAGGCAATTTCCTCTACTCTGTGATATCTACCAGGCACTACTGCATTCACATTCCATCTCACAGAAATTTGTTAAATTCTATCATCCCCTGATGGCTCTGATCCCCTTGTTCCTTTTTTTCTTCTTTTTTTTTTCAATTTTTTTGGGGGGTGTATAATTGACAAATAAACATTGTATATATTTAAGGTGTGCAACATGATGTTTTCATATATATATATGTGCATTGTGAAGTGATTACCTCTATCATGCTAATAAACATATCAATTACCTCATAGCTATCTTTTTGTGTATGTATATGTGTGGTGAGAACATATAAGATGTACTTGCAGCAAATTTCAAGTACACAACACAGTATGGTTAACCATAGCTACCATGCTGTTATTAGATTATTATTCTGCAAAGTCTAAAAGGGACCCCTATGCAGATATCTGGAATTCTTTTTGTGAATAGCTTCCTCTTTTCTGGAGCTCTACGCTGCATCTTGCAGTAGCCTTAGTCACCTGAACTCCAGTCTCCAGCTGCTCAACTCAGTGAGGTCACCATGCTTTTCTTTTTTAGAGTTGCAGAACTTATTCCTGCTTAACTGAAACTTTGTACCCTTTGACCAACATCTCCTGATTTCTCCCAACCCCTAGATCCTGACAACTATCATTACATTCTTCGCTTCTACAGGTTCTACTTTTTTAGTTTCCATATATAAGTAAGGTCACGTGATATTTGTCTTTCTGTGCAGAGCTTATTTCACTTAGCAGAATACTCTCCAGGTTCACAGGTTCGTTCATGTTGTCCCCAAAGTGGCAGGATTTTTTTCTTTTTTAAGGCTAAATAGTATTGCAATACACACACACACACACACACACACACACGTACATACATACATAGAATGTAGTTGAGTCTAGCTTTTTAAAAATAAGTTTAAATTTAATCCAGTTTTACTCTCTTCTTTATTTGCAGTACTTAGGCAGTTTACATTTAGTGTGATTACTGATATATTGGGGTGAAAATCTATCATGTTGGTATTTGTTTTCTATTTGTTCCATCTTTTCTTTGTTTTCTTTTTTCCTACTATTCTGTATTTTTTAAGAATATATTTTATCTCCACTATTGGCTTATTAGCTAATCCTATTTGTTTTATATTTTTAGTGTTTGCACTCAGATTTACAATTTGCATCTTTAACTTTTTACATTCCACCATCAAAAAGCATTCTACCACTTCAGGCACTATACCATTTCCTTGGTATATATTTTCCTTGATATGAGATATAGAAGTAAAATGTATGAAACATTTTTCTGCTTCTTGGAATGCCTAGTAATATTTTGTTAAATTCAGGACACTGTGGCATTGTGACTTCTACCTTGTTGAATATCTGGATTTTGTTGTCTTCTTCTATGGAATGTTGAGCTTTGTAACGGCAGGCAGATTAAAACTACAGATCAGTTTGATATATTCAAGTCTTTTTTCAGAGCTTTAATATCATAAATGTAGGACAAGTGTAGTCATATCACTAAGGCATGACTCTTCTGGGATCTCTGCTCCAAGTAATAGCAAAGCCTGTCCACTGTGGCTGGTGGATACTTGCATGAGTTCCAGTCTTAGCTTGTAGAATTGTTCATCTTGCAACTCCTAGTCATTCTTAGTTTAGCCTTGTAGAGTTTTGCTCTATACTTGCCCAGCTTATTATTCAGCAAAGCCTAAAGGGACTCCTATGCAGATATCTGGAGTTCTTTTTCTGCATAGCTTCCTCTTTTCTGGAACTCTACCTGCATCTTCTAGCAGGCTTAGTCACCTGGACTCCAGTCTCTAGCTTCTCAACTCAGCAAGGCCATCATGTTTTTCTTTGCATTTTTTCTTTTGTGAATTTAATCTAGTCTGTGAGAGTAGGATTTAGTCAATGACAGGGCTCACTTTGTGTGTCTTGTCATAACAATCACAGTCCTTCCTTTGCTGTCTGTTTTCAGTGTCTGAAACAGTTGCTTCATATGTTTTGTCCAGTTTTATAGCTTATAGCTAGAGGGTAATTCCAGTGCCAGTCACTCCAGCATGACCACAGGTAGATGCCATTTGGAGCCAGAATTCTCACCTAACAAGCTTTCTACACTGAAAATCTCCTCCTGGGATGGTTTTCAACCAGGCTACTGCTTATCATTTCCCCTAAGCAGCTAGCCGTATGATAGCTGGAAAAACATACTTATTTTAATATTTTATTAAGTGCATTAAATAACTATACCATTATTACAAAAATAAATCTGGCCAAAATCCAACTTCCACAAAAACCACTACATTCTGTTATCTTTTGAATCAGATTATTCATACTGCTCTACTGGCCAGGATGATTGAGATGTGATTTTTTTCAGTAAATATCGTGGATCAGAATCACATACTCGTTTCTGTGTCATTGAGAAGGCATTAAAATGCACAGCGTTTTTGAAAGCCTAAATCCACAATGGTAGAAAAAAACATGCAACAAAATGTTATTATTGCTATTGTTGTCCTTATTATGTTTCAATAAGAAAACTGGTTTACCTTAAAAATTTTTTTTCTTCTGAATTTTCTTGCATTTGGTTTAGAAATACTATAAACTTGAGATTTTAAAACATGCAACAAAATGTTATTATTGCTATTGTTGTCCTTATTATGTTTCAATAAGAAAACCGGTTTACCTTAAAAATTTTTTTTCTTCTGAATTTTCTTGCATTTGGTTTAGAAATACTATAAACTTGAGATTTTTTCTGGTACATTCACGTCCTTGCCAGTTTATTCTTTGTCATAGTGACTGCTATAGGGATTATGATCTGAGACATTCAATAATAGCACAATGATGATTATTTTTGGCTTGTAACTCCTAAAAGAGGACCACAAAAAAATAAGAAATTAGAAACACAGGGAAGGTGAGTAAACAGTACCTACTTTTCTTAACTTCATATTGAATTAAGTCTTTAATGTAAATCCTCATTAATAAAGTTCTTAATGGAAGCAAACATAAATATTTAGATAAACTGATTTTTTTTTCTTTTTAAACTCACAATGAATTGAAAAACAATGTTTATGACTCCAGCCTCAATTTTTATGAGCATTTTTCAATTCTTGGTCCAATGGAAGAGAAATATAAATCATTTACCACATCAGTGCATTAATGAAATGTTACATTACTAAATTACCAACAAATGGCTTCATGTTTACCCATGGAACATTGCACTCACTCACACACACACATACACACACACACGCACGCATGCACACACAGACACAAGTTACCTATACACTAGGCATACAATTAAGCCCCAATCTTAATCTGGTAATATTTCCCCTTTCTAAAGAAGACATCTTGGTCCCTATGGGCAAACAAAGGCAGTGACAGTTGTGGTGGTAGCAATTTCAGATTAATGGCCTACTCAAGTGTGAAGACTAAAAGAAATGATAACCAGTTAGACGTATTAATCATTTCTTGACAACCTGCCCTAATACCACCATTTTTATAGCTCTGTGGTAAATTCTGTTTCCAGACTGAAATCATTCCATTATATATCATCCGTGTTTGTAACAGCTCTCCCAGTTGTCAATTCAAAATCCAGAATCAAGATGGTGCTTGGGAGAGAGGAGGTGACTAGGTGACTCATTTTCAATGGATCAGGAGCTTTTGTGTCAGCTTTGATTTTTAGTTAAATGCAAACACAATGCTATTAAAAACATGACCAAAGAGCATTGCCTTTGAAGTCAGAGATAAACAGCACATGCAAAATGAGAGATAAGCTCTCTTTCTCAATGATAACTCTCAATGCTACAAGATGTAAGTATAAATGGGATTTTCTCGCTGTAGCTCGTGTTTGGTCTATTGATATGTTTTTTAATGGAAGGTGTTTTTTAAACACTGTTATAATGGTTCAAAATCATGAGGGTTCATTGTTCACTAGTAGAAACTGCAAATGTGTTTGGAATTACAAATGGTAATTCCAACCACAACAAAATGAATTTAAAATGTAGTTAATATTTTTGTGCAAAGCCACTTAAAGGGTATCTCTGCCTCAGTCCCCTCTTTTAACTCTTGACCCCTGTTTACCTTTTCTCAACAGAAAAGATAGAGTCATTCCACCTAAGTCAGATCACACCCCGCTTCTGCTCAAAGCCTTCCCACTCCTTCCCAACTCACCCAGAGTAAAAATCAAAGCTGTCTTAAAATCTACAAAGCCCTGTGAAAGGGGCTGGCAACTACAGGGCCTGTGCATCAAACCCAGCCTGTCACTTATTTTAGTACTGCTGGTGAACTAAAATATATTTTCTTTACATTTTTAAATGATCAAAAAAACTTAAAAGAAAGATAATATTTGTGGCATGTAAAACTGTCATGAAATTCAAATTTCAGTATTCATAAATGAAGTTATATTGGAACACAGGCATGCCCACCCTTTTATGTATTTTCTTTGGTTGCTTTTGTGCTACCATGGCAGAAGTGAGTAGCTGTCATAGGGACTGCATAGTCCAGAAAGCCAAAAATACTTACTACCTGACCCATCACAGAAAATAATGTGCCAGCCCCCCACCCTGTGTCTGTCATGGTTCTACTCAGCTCCCCTCCTACTGTTCTCCCCAGAACACACAGATTTCGCCACATTCTTACCATTGCTATTAGTTAAACATGGTTCTCTTTGCTCAGGGCCTTGTGTTACTCCTCTTTTGGCTTCCAGTGATTTTTTTTTTTTTTTCCTGCAGGTATCTGCATTGTTTTCCTGTCCATTTGTTTCAAGTCTTTATTCAGATATTGCCTTCTAAGACCTCTAAGCCATCCTATTTAAAAGTGCAAATCCCCTCCCTCTTTCTCTTTTTGCAATTACTTTGTCTCCAAAAAGTCTCTCCATCTCACAGTCTCACATTTTTACTTAGTTATTTTATTGTTTTCTTCCACACTCTAGAATGTAAGTTCTATAAGGTCAGGAATTACTTTATGATTTTCTTTCTTTTCTTTACTTCCTTCTTTCTTTTCTTCCTTTCAACTGCTGAATTCTCAGGACTAAACCAGTGTTTGGCCCATCATAGATGCTTAGTAAATACTTTTTGTATTGATGCCTAAATACACATTTAGCGCACATGCATATTTTGTGATTGTGTTGTCTATTTATGGGGAGAGATCTTCACATACATACTTGGTTTGTAGAAGAGTTAAATGCTGAAGACAAAGTCTTTAGTATTAAAACTGTCTTCACAATGATTCTTACAGGCTTTTCTTTTTTGAATGTTTTCCCATTCTCCTTCTAGGATGAGCGCTGCTTTTGGTCTCCCGATGGCAAGTTCATTTCTGTGTGAGGTTTGACCCAACCCCATGTAGGTCGGCAGAGTTTACTGACAAAAGCACCTGCAAGTTCTCTAGATTCTGTTCATTAACTTGGCCCTGAACTAGGCTCTCCTTTCTCTGCCCTCATAATCCCTAGTTCAGTTTCTTAAATTCTGTTCACTCTCATAGCAATAATTATAACAACCCACCTCGACTGAATGCTTTCTCATGCCAGGTGCTCTGTGCAGATTTATTTACTCCTGAGGGAAGCAGCTGAGTGTGAGATTTTTCTTAGGGCGAGATGTCAGGAAGTGCTGCAAGAGAGTGGAGCAGTGAGACAGGAGGCAGGAGAGGGTGTAAAACGTGCTGGGCAGGCAACAGGGGCTTAATCCTGCCGGGACCCTCTGGGAGACTATGTAGAGCACAACCCAGGTTTGTCCCCACAACAAGTCAGGAAGCAGGGGCGTTGTTTGAGGGTTATTCTTGGGGAACTACTCCCCAGTCCTGTGATCTGTCCTACGTGCAGGCTGAGCACACCCGCTGGCCAGAGCCATCCACCCAGCATAGAGAAGAAAATCAGCCATAGGTGTGGAATGCAGTAGGCTTCAGTGGCCTGCAGAGCAGCCCAAGACATATGGGTGGGACGTTGGCAGCATCTGCTCAGACACTTCCGTCATTATCTGCCTTAATTTTCTCAGCGTCTCTATGAGATCAGTTATTGTCACCCCCAATAAGCAAACCGAGACTCTAAGAAATGACATAATGTGGACAAGAATGGAACAGCCACGACTCACATTTGAGGCTGTGTGATTCCTAAGCCCATGCTTGTAGCCACATAGGCCTCTCCTATGGCCACACTGCAAAATAGTCAGCTCTTCACTCACCCCACTGATGACTTTGCTGGGCCCACTGTCAGCACACCCCTCCAAGAGTGCCTTCTGCCCTTCAGCCACCCAAGATTTCCTGAATTCATCCCATGACAAGCAGCATTTGAAGACTTCTCTTCTTCCATTTCCTCCTCTAAGTGTCTTTTTTCTTCCAAATATCTGCATGGCTTTTCTTCTTATTTGCTCTAGGTCTTTATTCAGATATTGTCATCTCACTAAGGACTCCCAAACCACCCCATTTAACAGCACGATTCCCCTTCCTCACCTGTTTTGCCTGGACCTAGGCTGGAGATGGCTTGGAATGAAAGTTAGGCTTTGGGATTTGATTCACCTAGGGTTAAATAGTGCAGCCACAGTGATCTTTTTCAAATGCAAACCTGATCAAGCCTGCCCCTTCCCCTCCCTGTTCCCTTTGAAGCACTTACATTGTTTTTGCTGCTCTGAGAACAAAGACCAAATTTCAAATATGGCCTGCTCCCACGCCCACCCCCACCAAATCTCCTACTACACTCTTGCCACAAGCCCATGACTTACTGAGTGCTTTCCTTGGAGTTCTTTAAATGCTGTGTGCGACCTTCTACCACAGACTTTGCACACTTTCCTCTCCCTGTCCGAAGTACCCTTCTCCTTCCGACCTTTCGGTTCTCATCTCAAGCATCACCTCCTCAGGGAAGTCTTTCCTGACAGCACCAGGCTCTTTTCACAGACTGTGCTGCTCTTCTTCACGGCATTGCTCTCACTTTGATGCCAGACATCCACTAACGTGGTTATAGGATTATTACATCTGTTCCTAAATGGCAAGCGATCATCATAATCACTGTCATCGTTATTCTTTCCTCCTCTCCTTGCTGGCAGGTGTCTGGCCTGATCCCCATTTCTCAGCCTCTCAAAAGTGTCACCACTGCCCTAGCCATCAGCACATCCACAAACACATTTTTCACTGTAGCTGAGGTCAACCCAAGGATATTCAGACCCAACCCACGTAAGATTTGCAGAGAAGCTTGTTTTGTTTGGCAGTGAGATATTTCCACCTTCAGCAGAGCTGAGCTAATTTGTTTGATTGTGGCCTCAGCTTCACCTATCAATAATTAAGTAAAATATCTCCCAGACTTGCATCTTTGTATTTTCTTTTTAATTTCTAGAGGGGGAAAGCATTTAATAAAACAGTCAAATAAAAGCCATTTAATCTTTGAAAGCTGAATTTCAAAGGGACTTTGAACAAGCATCTACAAGATCGCCAAGAAGAATAATGTGCTTTGGTAGATGCAGTGATTGAATCCACCTCCTCAGATTGTATAGAGTACACTTAACTTCTTACAGAACAAAATATCAGTTGAAAAATAAATGCAGCTTTCCTTGTGAGACATGAGATACTGTCACAAGGTGAGTATTTTTCCATCAAGTCTTTCTATAACTTTATTAAAATAATATCTGAATTTGTCAAGATAAGCATAACATAGCTTCAATAAAAAATACTGTACATCCCCTCAAATACATCCCAAATCTCAGTGGCTGAACGCAGTAAAAGTTTATGTGTTACTCATGTCATGGTTGGATGACAGTCTGGCAGCCGTCCTCCGTCTGGATCGTGGGGTCTCCAAGGTTCCTGCGTCAAAGAAAGAGAAACAGAGGAAGCACGCTGGCTCGGAGCTGCATTGGCCTGAAAGCTGTCCACCTCACTCTACTTCTGCCCTAATCTAACTCCAAGGATCTTGCCTTAGGTTTTCACATGCTGTGGAGGACAAGGATGGGAGCTGAGAGACTTAGTTAGGCAGCTATCGCGATCGTTTAGGCAGCGATGGTGATGGCAGAAGGCTTGATCTGCAGTCAGTGCCCCTGACTTTTCCTCAATTGGTTGATTTTCCTTACCAGGGACACCATTTTGGCTTCTACCTGAAATAATTGTAATTGCCCTTCTCAGTTGGCCTTATTCCGACTCTTTCCCCAACATGCCACTTGGGCTGTGGATTTTTCCCTTACTAAGAGCCTCTCTTGGCTATTTCCAGAAGAGCCCTGATCTGCAGAATGGACTGTAAGTATATCTCCTACATTTAAATTCAATGCAATATATACTCTTTATAATGAATCTGTATTATCCACACACAAGATGGGATGTGTTATGTTGAACACGGAAGCTCAATAATTTGCAGAGACGTGCTTACATATCACATCTGAAATTAAGCTGTTATCATCTTTACTATAGCTCAAAATGATCTGACATAAAATCAATCCTCCCATATGTTTCTGGTAATAAAACTTTCATGGGGGCCGGCCTGGTGGCACACTGCTACAGTCCGCTGCTTGGGAGCGCAGCGGCGCTCCCGCCGAGGGTTCAGATCCCACATACAGACCGGCGGCTCAGTGGCTGAGCGAGGTGCGGCTGTGACACTGAGGGTTGCGATCCCATTGCCGGTCCCGGTCCGGTACAGGCACGACACTGAGGGTTGCAATCCGTTGCCGGTCATGAAAAAAGACAAAAAGGAAAAAAAAAAAAACTTTCATGGAATCACACAATAATTTGACCTCAGTCATAGAGAACTCCTGCTGTGACTTGCAGGTCACTGAAACTAAGAGATGTTTCTTATTTACCTGTGGGTGTTTTGCTCCTAAAGCAGAAAGCATTGCCTTTTAGCAGCTCGCCCATTGAATGTACAGCCTGTGTATGTGTTGAGAGCCAAATCAATTACAATTGATGATTAAATAAATGGCCTGGAGATGCCAGTCACAAGTCACTTTATTAAAGAGGGAGCATCAGGGAAGGCA
>NW_007726625.1:371380-376306 GCF_000696425.1 Galeopterus variegatus | reverse complement strand
AAAAAAAAAAAAACTTTCATGGAATCACACAATAATTTGACCTCAGTCATAGAGAACTCCTGCTGTGACTTGCAGGTCACTGAAACTAAGAGATGTTTCTTATTTACCTGTGGGTGTTTTGCTCCTAAAGCAGAAAGCATTGCCTTTTAGCAGCTCGCCCATTGAATGTACAGCCTGTGTATGTGTTGAGAGCCAAATCAATTACAATTGATGATTAAATAAATGGCCTGGAGATGCCAGTCACAAGTCACTTTATTAAAGAGGGAGCATCAGGGAAGGCAGCTACAGAATAGTACAAAGAAACATTAGTCTAAGCAAAAGGAGACCAGGATTCTAGTTCTTGCGGTTGCAAGTCTCTTTGTGACATACCCTCTTTGCTCCTCCTTTTCTCATCTGTACTTATAGGAAGATTAACCTGGAAAATTCAAAAGCCCCTTTCACCACTAGAGCTCTGTTATGACATACTCTTTACAAAACGTATTGGGAAATTAACCAACTCTTCTGAATGTATCCTAAAATAAATTGATGGAATTACTTTTGATGGAATATTACACATCCACTAAAAGAGGTATTTTGAAAGATAATTAGTGATGTGGATCATCATGTCAGAAAGAATTCAAAAAATAATATAATCCCAACTTTAAAAAGAAAAAATCACATATATACCTGCATATGTGTAGAAAAAAAGTGACAAAAAATTAGCAGTGCTTATTTCTGAATACAGCATGCACATCTCACAGGCTTGCATCTTTGGATTTTCTTTTTAATTCATAGTGGGGAAAGCATTTAATAAAACAGTCAAATAAAAGTGTTTGTTTCTGTATACAATATGTAAACTTATGGATGATGTTTACTTTATTCCTTATATTTTTTCTGTATTTTTCAAACTTTCTAAAATTTGTCAAAAATCCTTTGATCCCTTCTAATTGCCTCTCAGATTTAAATCTTTGTCAAATGTCCAAATCTTGATATTGGCAAGTGGTTTACAACCTCTGCAGACGTAGGCCCCTCCTTACTTTTTCATAACAAATTTTTGTAAGGTCCCCTTAATTATCATGAAATAAAATTTATAAATATAACCTAACTAGTCACATAAGATGGATATAATGTTATAATTGTAATAAAGAAGAACTATAAATAATGTAAGTTATAAAAAAATAATATGTTTTTATGGGGTAGAGAGTTATATCTCAATACACATATACAATGTGTGATGATCAAATCAGGGTAATTAGCATATCCATCATCATATTTTAAAATACGAATGCCTGAACTCAAGCGCACTAGAAGTTACAATGAAATCTCTTCACTCATACCCATAGACGGAAGCATTGTGGATTTGGTAGTTCCCAGTACAGGCTGACCCAGGTGCGGAGAACAGCAATTTAAATACAGTGATACAGAGATTGTCAATGATAAGATTTTGCAAAAGAGGAAAAGTTGGTAAAGTTCCAACAAAGAAGAGTACAGACTTCCTTTGATTTTTACATAGTAGTTTCATATTTGGGAAAGTCATTGAATATTAGAATCTTCAAAAATATGTTGTGTTCCTATGTCCATGGACTCAGGTTCTAATTTCAGTTAATGGTAAACAGGTTTTTCATTTGCGAACGGCATTTGAGTGATAGGCAAAGGTGTGAATTCAAGATCTGTGGGCAGAACTATGTTATGCCTGCAAGATACTCGCATCTCAATCACCACTAAGTGTTTACAGAATCCTCATTACTCGAACAACCAAGAAATGCCCCCATGTATTTCCATAACTCCCCTTTGGGAAGCATTAACATCTGCCAAGAAGCCTGTTCCAGCTTAGTTCTGCATTTGTAGCCTCAGCTCTTGCCATTTTACCACTAATCCGCTAAATTCATTTCTTACTGTCCAAGTATAGTTTGCTATTGTGTGCCTCTGTACTTTGCATGTGCTGGTTCATCTATCTGGAGCGTCACTACTTCCTTAGTTTCCTGCAAGGATGTCATCACACTTCATCAAATCTAAGATGCCCTTGACATCTAAGACACACCTTTATTTTATGTGCCTCCAGGAAAGAAAAAAATGATGCCAAGAAACCTATGGTATGTTATTGTATGTAAAACGCACCCCAGATCTTTTTAAATTTTTTTTAAAATTATTTATTTTAACTGACATATTGTAATTGTACAAATTTATGGGATATAATCTAGTATTTGGATACATATACATGTTATATAATGATCAGGTCAGTCAATTTGAGATATAAAATGTGAAAAACAGTAGGTGTTAGAATTGATGAAGTCTGATCTTTACCCTTCAAAGTCAGACTACCTTAGAGAGGTTTTTGGAGTATTAAACAAGCTGACTTATGTAAAGCATAAAGCTGTCTGGCACATAGTAAGCCCTTAATGATTGTTAATTGTTATTTTTAATAATGGGCAATTTTAATGTCACCTCCACCACGAATCTGTCTTGGATTCTCTCAATCAGAAGAACCCCTTCCTTTCTTTGAGCTGTCCGAGCAGTCACATTCAGAGTCTCAGTTTCTGTCTTTGTTTCCATACTTGGGTGTAAAGGCTTTGAGAACAAGGTAGGGAGAAGCCATGTCAGGAACATGCATGCCTGATGAAGAATCTGGTGCTCAGCATGCCTTCAATCAGCCTTTAAAGATATGATGAAGCTAGAAGAAAATCTAGAACTTTGATTTTCAAACTCACTTCGAAAAAAAACCAAAACAAAACAGCATAACACTCTTTCAAAAGAAATCTGCAGCAGAAACCTAGTTTGTGGAAACATAAAAGAGGAGCTATTTTAGTTGAAGGTTTAGTCAATACCCTCCATGTACCATCACCTAAAACTTCGTAGCCATTAGGAGGTTCAACAGGGTCCTTGGAGATCTTCATAGAACACTAGGGGGAAAATTCAACATTTGAATACACACACACACACACACACACACACACACACACACACACACACACACACACACACACGAGACCCTGTAAGGAGAAATAACTTGCTCAACTCTGAAGATAGTGGCTGTCATTTACTCTTGTGCCAAGTAATGTGTAAGTACTCCCCAGATGTGATCTTTATTCCTTGTGGAAGTCCTATAATGTATGCACAACATATTCCCAATTTATAGAGGAAGAAACTGCAGATTAGCTCTCACAGCTGATGTAGCAGATCTGGTAATTATACCAGGGTCTTTGATTCTGCAGCCCCAAATCTGAACCAAAGCTATATGAGGTTCATGGAAAAACAGAATTAAAAGATAATATGAATCTTTCTATTAACTGTATGAAGTATCCTCATATTTTTGGCTCATTAAATCAGTGTCGGAACCAAGTCTATAACCACCTGGCTTGTCTTTCAAGTTTGTGTTTTCTACATCATAACCTTACTAAGAAGGTTTATTTAATGATCTTTCACATTCTTGGATTTAGATACAAAAATATTTGTTCATTTTTCAGCAGCTTCTTAATGCTCCACAAAGCTGAGTTTGAAAGAAAGGAAGATTTGCTGCCTATAATTTCAGCCCCAAATAGCAAGCCAGGTCTAAAAGACAGAGGGAGAGAAAGGGAGGTTTTATTAGTGCATCAAGCTCAACTACACATTGGGATAAATTTCTGAAAAGTGAAATAGTGCTCTGATAAACCAAGCATCCTCATAGTAGACATGTAGCTCCCCCAGATATACAACTAGCTCTAATTTCTCTCCCAGGAGCAGTACAATAATGTGGTTTAACATTTGATGGCTGGAAGTAGGGAAAGAAAATGCTAAATTTTTGTTGAGTCTTTGTGGATTCAGCCCCTTTATTCCGTTCTCTCCCCAGTGATGCATGGTCTTGCAAACAGAGAAAAGATGATGAAAATTATAACCAACAGCTTAGTAAATATGCAAGTCATTTTCTCTTCTTATTTCCTTTGGAAAGATGGCATTGCAAATTTGCCAATTCATTTTTTTCCCCCAAGGCAGTGAAAGCAGAACTATCTGTTAAGAAATGTGTGGAGCTGCCAAAACCCTGCCGAGCAGCGCTCAACATCTGGAATTCAAACTGTTGCAAATGTGGAGAGTCAGAAAGCTATCCTCCTGCTGTTCACAGCAGATAAAGCAATGCTCATTAAGGCTTACACTGATGTCCAGGGATTCAATTTGGCTATTAGAATGCTTATCATCTTGTAAAAGTCTTGCCTCATGCTCCTGAAATCTCATAAAGGAGCACCAGGTGTTGTCTGAAATGGTGGGGATGTTCCCTCTGTATATACTTTCTTAATTAAAGGCACTTTTATTTAAATACACAGCCATTTGATATACAGTAAATGTTTGCTTACCCAGAACTTAACCAAACAAAAATTTTCAGTTCATCCAGCAGCTGATGTCCATAATGATGAGCCTGTTATCTTATAATGTCTATATTTCTTTCAAATCATCAAAGAATGATTAAATTCTGTTGAGTGCATTTTTAGTATTTTGCATTTGTGTTTGAATTATTTTATAACTTTTAACTTTCTAAGTCCGAGATGTTAGATGCTCCCTGAGCATGCTTTCAGCCCTGTCCCTCCCCAGTTGCACACTGCAGCCACTCTTAACTGATAATGGAACTCTTTCCTCCAGACCCTAGCTCTGGCCTATCATCCAGCAACTACTAAAAACTGGGTAACACAGATGTTAAAATATAGAACAACACTTATTTGCCATTAAATTAAATGGTAAGCTTTTCTAAAAAGAATATTCTATTAACAGCTAGATAAAGAGGATTCTGTTAATCTTATAGAAAACTATATTGAGTGAAATGAATTCTTATCTGCTATTGATGTCTTTTATATGATATTAGGTATTTTCTTCAGTGTGTGTGAAGCTGAACTTAGGCAATGTCAGTGGCATACATTAAAAATACATATATTCTAAAGTATGAAAATGTGACTAATATATTGTGACTAATATATTAATACA
>NW_007726625.1:358041-371026 GCF_000696425.1 Galeopterus variegatus | reverse complement strand
AAGAGGATTCTGTTAATCTTATAGAAAACTATATTGAGTGAAATGAATTCTTATCTGCTATCGATGTCTTTTATATGATATTAGGTATTTTCTTCAGTGTGTGTGAAGCTGAACTTAGGCAATGTCAGTGGCATACATTAACAATACATATATTCTAAAGTATGAAAATGTGACTAATATATTGTGACTAATATATTAATACATAATTACATATTTAGTTTGGATTGATACATATATAATTTACATTTACATGTAAATGGATTATATGGATTGATATATACACAATTTTATATAAAATTATAAAATATAATTAATAATTCAAATATATGAATTAGCAAGAGATTACACCATAATTTACAGCAACAGCCAACACATAGCATGTATATATTACATTTATGCAACTCCATGTGCTATTTTTTAATGGACTATACATATTATGAAATGCACAGGTTTTAAGTGTACAGTTTAATGCACACATTTATATAACCCACAAACCTGTAAACTTATCACTATATAGATTACTTACATTAGCCCCAAAATTGTTCCCCTTCCCAATCACTGTCCTCCCCCTTCTATATGACAAGGGTAATCATTATCTTACTTCTA
This sequence comes from Galeopterus variegatus, assembly GCF_000696425.1. Lineage (NCBI taxonomy): Eukaryota > Metazoa > Chordata > Mammalia > Dermoptera > Cynocephalidae > Galeopterus > Galeopterus variegatus. The sequence goes on along the minus strand of NW_007726625.1, from coordinate 370,420 downwards.
ACACCATAGTTGAGTTTTGCCTGTTCTAGAACTTTCTAACAGTGGAATGATACAATTTGTAATCTTTTGTGTCTGTCTTCCTTCACTCAGCAAAAACTTTTTGTTTTGTTTTGAGATTAAAATGTGATTGTATGTAACAGTAATGTGTTCCTTTTTCATTGCTGATTAGCATTTCGTTATATGAATTAGTCCCTCTGTTTTCTCACTGATGGACATTTGTGTTCTTTCCAGTTTAGGATTATTACAAATAAAGCTGCTATGTGAATACTGATGTACAAGTCTTTTTGTGAGTGTACGTTTTCATTTATATTGGATAAATTCATAGGAGCAGAGTTATTGGCTTATATGGAAGATGTACATGTAAATTTATAAGTAATTTTCAGACCGTTTTCCAAAATGGTTGAACTACTCTCTCATCCCCAACGCCAGTGTATGAGTTCTAGATGCTCCATATTCTTGCCAATATCTGCTTATGTTAGTCTTTTTAGTTGTTGACTTTGTAGTATGTGTGTGTGGTGGTATCTCACTGTATTTGTAACTTGCATTTCCCTGATAACTATTGATAATAAGCTATTTTCATGTGCTTATTAGCCATTTGTATTTCTTTCTTTGTGGGTCTGTTGAAGTCTTTTACCATCTTTTAATTGGATTGATTGTCTTTTTATTATTGACTTGTAGGAATACAACTGGATACTGGATACAAGTCCACTGTTATATATAAACTTTACAATTATTTTTTCCCAGTTTGTATTTGCCCTAGTCATTTTCTTAACAGTCTTTTAATGAGTAGAAGTCTTTCATTTTGGTAAAGCCTAATTTATGATTTTATGTCTTGTCTTAGAGATTTTTGCCTACCCCCAGGGTGCTTTGCCTACCTCCAGGTTTCAAAGATGTTCTTTTACATTTTCTTCTGGAAACTTACAGTTTTAGTTTTCACATTCAGGTCTAGGACCCATCATTATTGTTTTTTTAATTTTTTCCTATGATATGAGGTAAAGATCAATGTTGTCCAGTTGCTCCAATCACCATTTACTGAAATCACTTTCCTTTTCTTAATGAATAGCCTTAACATCTTTGCAAAAATCAGTTGATCATGCATGCGTGGATCTATTTCTGAAATTTTTATTCTATTTCAATAATCTATTTCTCTGCTTTTATGCAAATACCACATTTAATCTAGCTTTAGTATAAGTGTCCATTTTTCATCTTTTTCTTTTCAAAATTGTTTTGGCTTTTTCAGGTTCTCCGTAATTCCATATAAATCTTCTAATCAGATTGTTGATTCTACCAAAATAAAAGTCTCTTGGAATTTTGATTGGAATTACATTTAATTTGTAAATAAATTTTAGAGTCTATTCATCTTAATATATTGAGTCTTTCTATTCATGAATATGGCATATTTTCTCTTATTTAGATGTTCTTTTATTTCTCTCAGCATTGTTTGTGGTGCAGGTCTTTTTACATATGTCATTAAATTTATCATTGAGTATTTTATCCTTTTTGATGTTATTGTTATTCTAGATTTTATTTTTCAATTTTCCCTTGCTAGTATTAGAAATATAATTAATTTTTTCAGATTAGCATAATATCCTGTGACTTTGCCTAAGTTAAGTTTTAATTGTTTCTCTTAGACTCCTTAAGATTTTCTACATACATGAAATTGTCATTTGCAAATAAAGATGGTATTACTTCTTCCTTTCCAATCTTTGTGATGCTGTTTTCTTTTTCTTTCTCTATTGCACTAGTCAGGGTCTTTAGAACAATGTTTCACAGAAGTCATAAGAACAGATATCCTTGATTTGTTTCTGAATTTAAAAGCCAACATTGAGTTTTTTACTACTAGGTATATGGCTTGCTGTTAGTTTCTTATAGATGCCTTTCATCAGACTGTGAAAAGTTTCTTCTATTTCTAGTTTGCTGAGAATTTTTTCATGAGTGAGTTTTAAATTTTGTCAAATATTTTTCTGCATCTATTGATATAATTATATAGTGTTTTCCTTTATTGTATTAATGTGGTAAATTGCATTGATTTCTGAACGTTGAAATAATCTTGCATTCCTGAAATAAACCCCACTTGGTCATAATGTTTTGTTTTGTTTTTTGCATTGCTAAATTTGATTTTGTCCTACTTTATTAAAATATTCTGCATCTATGTTCATGTGGAATGCTGGCCTGTAAGTTTTCATTTTTTATAATGGTTTTGTTATCAATGAATGCTATGTTAGCCTCATAAAATCAGCTGCAAAATGTTCTTTTCTTTTCTGTTTTCTGAAAGATTTTGTGTTAGCTAGCTACCGTTTCTTTTTTAAATGTTAGGATTCACCAGCAAAGCCATTTGATCTAGAAGTTTTCTTCTGGGGAATATTTTCATTTTGAACTCAATTTCTTAACAGATGTAGGGTTATTCAGATTTTTCTTTTTCTTTTTACATCTATTTTGCTAAATTGTGTCATTCAAGGAATTTGGTCATTTTGTATAAGTTGTCCTATTTATTGGCATAAAGTTGATTATAATATTCCCTTATTAGCCTTGAAATGTCTGTAGGCTCCATCATAATGTACCCACTTCATTTTTAATTTAGGGACTTTTTCTTTTTTATCAATTAAAACTGTTGTTTGAAGAAAAATTTTGTTGATTTTTGCAATTATTATCCACTTTCCATTTCATTGATATCAACTCTTATCTATTTTCTTTTTTCTACTTACTTCGATTTTAATTTGCTCTTTTTCTAACTTTGTTGGAAATTTTAATCATGACTTAAAATTTTCCTCTTTTGTAATATTAGTAATTAAATCTTTAATTTTTTCTCAAAGGACTACAGTAGATCTATTCCATGAATTTTGATATATCATTTTTCCATTCTCAGAGAATTAAAAATAGTTTCTCATTTCTCTTTTAGTTTCTTCTGTAATTCATGAATTATTTAGAAGTCTATCATTTAATTTCTAAATGTTTATTGATTATTAACTTATATTGTTATTGACACACAGTTTAATGCTGTTATGATTAGACAACATGCTCCATATAATTTCAGTTATTTGGTACTTAGTAAGATTTTGTTTTATGACCCAATCAATGGAGTATCTCAATAAATGATTCATGTGCATTTGAAACAAAATGTCTGTTCTTCAGTTGTTGGTTTGAGTATTCTATAATTACTAAATAGGTTATGTTAATTGATAAAATTGTTCAGGCCTTGCTGACTTTCTGTGCATTTCTTTTATCTATCACTGAGAGAGAAATATTAAAATCTGCAACTCTCATTGTAAATTTATCTATTTACTATTTGTTTCAATTAGTTTTTGCTTTATGTAATTTTAAGTTCTGTTATTAGTACATGTACGTGATGATTGTTATATCTTCATTATGAATTGATGCTATCATGACAAAATGCCCTTCTTTATCTCTGGTATTAATTTTTAGCATAAAGTCTACTTTGTCTAATATCAACATGTAGCCACTTTAGCATTTTTAGGATCAATGCTTGTATGGTATACCTTTTTCATCCTTTTACTTTATCCTGTGTTTTTATATTTAAAATGTGTCTCACAGAAAGTATAGAGTTGGGTCTTGTTTTTAAAAAATCTAATTTAACAATCTTTGCCCTTTATTTGTTGTGCTTAGTCCATTTATATTTATTTCATGCAATTATTGACATGGTTAGTTTTATATCTACCAAACTACTGCATTTTCTATTTTTCCCAACTTTCCTTTATTCTATTTATACCTTTTTTGAGGGGATTGAACACAAGCTTTTTTTTTTTTTTTTTTTTGTATTCAATTTTATCTTTTCTACTGGCTTTTTGGCTATACTTTTTTGTTTTATTTTTTAAAGGATTATTTGAGGAACTACAATTAGTATCCTTAATTTATTACTGTCTACTCTGAATTAATATTATACCACATCAAATATAATATAAGAACCTCATAAAAGTATACTTCCGTTTATCCCCTTCACATTCTTTGTGCTATTGTTAGTATATATTTTACTTTTGCACAATGTTTCATGCATCTTATCCAGTGTATATAATTAGAGGATAAGTCTGATAACTATTACTCCATCATGGCCAGCCCCAGAAGTCTCCCACATTATCAAAGATAATAGAAAAAAAAGTTTTTACACACAAAAATGTATTGAACATCCTATGTCAGAAGTTGTGGTCGGTTCTGGATATTCAAAGACATGTATGACATTGTCCCTGACCTCAAGCTCACTCTCGAGAGATAGAGAAAGAAATATGAAGAAATAACTAAACTCCATTGTCATATGTGTCATAAAAGACCTGCNTGTCTGTAGGCTCCATCATAATGTACCCACTTCATTTTTAATTTAGGGACTTTTTCTTTTTCATCAATTAAAACTGTTGTTTGAAGAAAAATTTTGTTGATTTTTGCAATTACTATCCACTTTCCATTTCATTGATATCAACTCATCTATTTTCTTTTTTCTACTTACTTCGATTTTAATTTGCTCTTTTTCTAACTTTGTTGGAAATTTTAATCATGATTTAAAATTTTCCTCTTTTGTAATATTAGTAATTAAATCTTTAATTTTTTCTCAAAGGACTATAGTAGATCTATTCCATGAATTTTGATATATCATTTTTCCATTCTCAAAGAATTAAAAATAGTTTCGCATTTCTCTTTTGGTTTCTTCTGTAATTCATGAATTATTTAGAAGTCTATCATTTAATTTCTAAATATTTATTGATTTTTAACGTATATTGTTATTGACACACAGTTTAATGCTGTTATGATTAGACAACATGCTCCATATAATTTTAGTTATTTGGTACTTAGTAAGATTTTGTTTTATGACCCAATCTATGGAGTATCTCAATAAATGATTCATGTGCATTTGAAACAAAATGTCTGTTCTTCAGTTGTTGGTTTGAGTATTCTATAATTACTAAATAGGTTATGTCAATTGATAAATTTGTTCAGGCCTTGCTGACTTTCTGTGCGTTTCTTTTATCTATCATTGAGAGAGAAATATTAAAATCTATAACTCGCATTGTAAATTTATCTGTTTACTATTTGTTTCAATGAGTTTTTGCTTTATGTAATTTAAAGTTCTGTTATTTAGGTACATGTACATGACGATTGTTACATCTTCATTATGAATTGACACTATCATGACAAAATGTCCTTCTTTATCTCTGGTATTAATTTTTAGCATAAAGTCTACTTTGTCTAATATCAACATGTAGCCACTTTAGCATTTTTAGGATCAATGCTTGTATGGTATACCTTTTTCATCCTTTTACTTTATCCTGTGTTTTTATATTTAAAATGTGTCTCATAGAAAGTATAGAGTTGGGTCTTGCTGTTAAAAAATCTAATTTAACAATCTTTGTTTGTTGTGCTTAGTCCATTTATATTTATTTCATGCAATTATTGACATGGTTAGTTTTATATCTACCAACCTACTGCATTTTCTATTTTTCCCAACTTTCCTTTATTCTATTTATACCTTTTTTGAGGGGATTGAACACAAGCTTTTTTTTTTTATATTCAACTTTATCTTTTCTACTGGCTTTTTGGCTATACTTTTTTTTTATTTTTTAAAGGATTACTTGAGGAACTACAATTAGTATCCTTAATTTATTACCGTCTACTCTGAATTAATATTATACCACATCAAATATAACATAAGAACCTCATAAAAGTATACTTCCATTTATCTCCTTCACATTCTTTGTGCTATTGTTAGTATATATTTTACTTTTACACAATGTTTCATGCATCTTATCCAGTGTATATAATTAGAGGATAAGTCCGATAACTATTACTCCATCATGGCCAGCCCCAGAAGTCTCCCACATTATCAAAGATAATAGAAAAAAAGTTTTTACACGCAAAAATGTATTGAACATCATATGTCAGAAATTGTGGTTGGTTCTGGATATTCAAAGACATATATGACATTGTCCCTGACCTGAAGCTCACTCTCTCTCTAGAGAGAAAGAAATATGAAGAAATAACTAAACTCCATTGTCATATGTGTCATAAAAGACCTGCNATGGTATACCTTTTTCATCCTTTTACTTTATCCTGTGTTTTTATATTTAAAATGTGTCTCACAGAAAGTATAGAGTTGGGTCTTGTTTTTAAAAAATCTAATTTAACAATCTTTGCCCTTTATTTGTTGTGCTTAGTCCATTTATATTTATTTCATGCAATTATTGACATGGTTAGTTTTATATCTACCAAACTACTGCATTTTCTATTTTTCCCAACTTTCCTTTATTCTATTTATACCTTTTTTGAGGGGATTGAACACAAGCTTTTTTTTTTTTTTTTTTTTGTATTCAATTTTATCTTTTCTACTGGCTTTTTGGCTATACTTTTTTGTTTTATTTTTTAAAGGATTATTTGAGGAACTACAATTAGTATCCTTAATTTATTACTGTCTACTCTGAATTAATATTATACCACATCAAATATAATATAAGAACCTCATAAAAGTATACTTCCGTTTATCCCCTTCACATTCTTTGTGCTATTGTTAGTATATATTTTACTTTTGCACAATGTTTCATGCATCTTATCCAGTGTATATAATTAGAGGATAAGTCTGATAACTATTACTCCATCATGGCCAGCCCCAGAAGTCTCCCACATTATCAAAGATAATAGAAAAAAAAGTTTTTACACACAAAAATGTATTGAACATCCTATGTCAGAAGTTGTGGTCGGTTCTGGATATTCAAAGACATGTATGACATTGTCCCTGACCTCAAGCTCACTCTCGAGAGATAGAGAAAGAAATATGAAGAAATAACTAAACTCCATTGTCATATGTGTCATAAAAGACCTGCTCATAACAGGGCATGATAGAGGATTGGCACTTCTTTTAGGTTATAGATCCCTTTGGATATATAAAGGTGCCCAGTATGACCAGCACTTATAAAGTGTACATGAGAGATGAGAACAGAATGGTCATGATAGGAGAAAGTACTAGTTGAGATAAACGGCTTCGGTGAGCTTGTGTAACAACATATATGTCTTCAATTGGAACTTTATCTAATGAGTACCAGGTAAACCATTGGATATTCAGAATCAAGCAAATGACTTGTCCGAACATTTTACAGATATTACTCTGGTGAGAAGGTAATGAAAATGCTATTAATTCCAGAACTTTTGAGTAAGAGAGCAATGCAAACTCAACAGTAATATTGACACTATTGAGATAAAAATCTCAACGAACATGGTACCATTGCTTCAGAAGAATTACATCATTTTAATATTCCACAAATTTCATATCTTTTCAATAGATTAGTGTTCTGATATTTTTATTAAGCAAAGCTATACGTATTATTTGGTTTTACTTAATAGTGAAATAAAACATCAGAAATAAAATATTTTAAATGCTAATTTTCATTTTAGAAATGGAGAATTTGAGATGCAGAGAAATGACTTCTGCAAAATGATTTTGCTGATCAGTATTTATTAACTTATTTCTGTCTGGTCTAGTTTTCTTTTTTTTTAAAGAGCACAAATCACTACCAAATTCCGTAAATGTAGGCTTCATATAATAAAGATTAATTTTGAGGATATCCGCATTTATAACAGGACAAGAAAAAGAAATACAGTTTATTAATATGAGAATACAAAAGATAAAAATTATAATTATTTTCAGATTCTTTGTTTCTATTCCTAAAAATCCAAGTGAGAAAAAATTGTACTTACAATAAGTATGTTCCATAATGTGGCCAATAAAATAAATTTGCAAAAATCAATAGCTTTTCCATGTGCTAAAAATAGTCAGTTAGAAAATACAATGCAATATAAGATCCTATTCACAGTAATAACAAAGAAAGGAATAAAAGATTAATATATACAAGTAAATTTAAGAAAGATGCAGGGCCAATTTTTTTTTAAAAAGGCACAACTTTTCAAAGGTACATAAAATGAAACAGGAATAAAGGAGAGCTATGGTTATCAAATTAATGCAAATTAAAATGAGATAATACTTATCTGAAAGAGGTAACCCATCAGCTCATACTCATTAAAACCAGGGCTCTAATTTGCTTAGTTCATCAGTGGCCATTCACGTAGCAAAGTCCCAAGGTAATGAGATACAACATTACCAAGTTTGTTAATAGGCATAACAGAAGAAAGGATCAGAAGGGTTGCTACTGATGTTAGACTTTATTGCAAGCCTCTCTTAGGTGGATAACTTTCTTAGTAAATGAAGATGTTTTAAGCAATTTTCCCATGAAAACACAAGAAAAAGAGATGAAAAACTGCAATTCTGGGCTATAAGATGTTTTTTAAGACATATTTTTATGCTAACACATAGGAAATATTAGTATTGAACTCAGCAGCTGTCTTTGCTCTTTTTGTTGCTGCTATTGCTATAGAATGAGTCAGTCTCATTACTGTATCAGTTCATTAAGTTTTGCTCCTAATTGCACTGTTGGACTAAGCTTCAATAAGCAAGATTGTGAATATGTTATCTACTCACGCTGCAGCCCTGAGAGAGAGGAAACAGCAGAACAGCAGCCTTGCTGTTTATCTTGGTTTTAAATGGAAGTGAGTGATATTTTTAAACCCAAAGTGAGAAAACAGCATCTCTAGCTATGACTCAAACAATAGGCACCTGCAGCTGTTAACAATTTTTGTTAGTCTAAAAAAGACAAAAGACGGTTTCTTTGTTTTAAATCATTCTTGACATTTTATTTCACAAAGCCCTGACTGTTGTAAACAGTCTACTGAAGCTTCGAGACCTAACTGCATTCCACTGTGCAGATTAGGACAGGGGCCAGCAAACTTTGTGTTAAAAGCCAGAGATCAAATATTTCGGGCATTGCCAGCAATACCATCTCTGTCACTACGCCTCGAATCTGCAGTTACAGTGCAAAAGCAGCCACAGACAATAAGTAAAGAAAAGGAGCTTGACTGTGTTCCAATAAAACTTGCTTTACAGATACTGGAATTTGAATTTCGTATAATTTACACGTGTCACATTCTTCTTTTAATTTTTTAAAAACCATTTAAAATGTGAAAACCATGTTCGTCTCCTGAGCTGTGTTAGTTGGCAACCAGGATTTGGCTCACGGGCTATAGTTCTCCAACCTTAGGGTGATGGTATTCATTGATTCCCCTTTGGCAAAAATGATTAAGGAGGCAGGGTGTTGTAGGTGTTGTATAGGATAGCTGTCAGGAGCAAGCACTAGAGTTAGACCAGCATGCCCCTTACCAGCTGTGTTACCTGGCATCAATTAATCTACCTAATCTCAGTCTCTTTATCTGTAAAATGGGCATGTTAATAGTACTAACTAACTTGTAGGATTGTTGTAAAGATATAGTGAGGATAATACATGTAAGATACATAGCACAGTGCCTGGCACATAGAGGATGTTCATTAAAAGGAAGCCACTGGCTGCATGTTGAACTTGAACTTGAGTAGGAAAGAAGCATAATGGGGCTTTTGTGGACCATACCTGGACAATAATGTCCACTAGGGAAAATGGCTATTGGCATAGATTAGTCAGTTGTGAAAAGATTGTTTCGGTAGAGATGAATGTGCATCCTGGGCTCATTTCCCACGTGCCTAGCATAGGACTAGCTAGAGGACAACTGACTCAAGCGAGGCTTGGAAACAGAGGAAACACACTTCCTGTGGGTTCTGTTTGTCTCCTTAAGTTGATAAGCATCGTCTGGGCCTCACTCGCATAAACAGAGGTCTACAAAGGAGTGTGAAGGTCACAGTTGCTGACTACAATGACTCAAGTATGCCATAAATTGCTGCAGGCTCATCTGGATGCTCTTGACTCACATCCTTGAAACTAGGTTGGCCATTTGTTTGCTTAAAGCTGCAAAGCATGGAAACTTAATCATTCGCATACACTCTAACAAATAGACATGTGTACGGCCATATAGGCACTCAGCTGAAAAACGGGATAAAACTGACACCGTTAGCCAAGGAGGGATGGACCGATGAATTGCACACAGCCTGGGATGAATTTAAAATTGGCTTTTCTGATTCGCCCAGTTCTCCTGATATCTGGCTTTTACCATTTTCAGAATTTTGTATTATACTTGCATAATGACTTTGACCAGCATTTCCTATTAGAGAACTACCCAAAACCCAAAGAAATTCACCACTTATTTGTGTTCACAAATATTTTCTCCAGCCAACATTATAGGCTGTTTCAACAGGCACCTAGAACTAAAGAAATGGACTTATAAATACTGTATATGTTAAATAAGAAGACAGATTAGGTGAGAGCTATACTTGAGAGTAAACATGTATACATTCTGTGTAGAAGGTAGAATGCAGACACAGGGAGAAAGCAATCATTTTAAATGAGGGCTTAAAATAGTTCATAGAAATTGAATTTAGTAGCTACTAAAATGCTATTATATCAGTAAGGGGGGAGAATTATCTAGCTCAGGGGTTGGCAAACTTTTCAGCAAAGGGCCAGTTAGTAAATATTTTAGGGTTTGCATGCCACACGTTCTCTGTCCCAACACCTCTATTTTGCTTTTGTAGTATAAAAGCAGCCAAAAACAATGTGTCAATAAAGAAGTGTGGCAGTGTTCCAATAAAATTTTACTTACAAAAAACAGGTGCTGGGCTAGATTTGGCCCACTGGCTGGCCATACTCTGCTGAGACAATGTGTCAATAAAGAAGTGTGGCAGTGTTCCAATAAAATTTACTTACAAAAAACAGGTGCTGGGCTAGATTTGGCCCACTGGCTGGCCATACTCTGCTGATCCCTGATTTATGTGAGTTTCTATAAAGCAGAATATGCTTTGTTTTATCTTACAACCTAAAACCTGTATGCCTTCTGTATCTGCCCAGTCTTCGGATGATCAGTAGCCCATCCCATCTTTGTTTCTTTCAATATCGTCCTTTAAAGTAACTCAGTCAGTTGTACTATTGTGAAATTGCCAAATTTGCTTTGTTTTCCTGGGCATGCAAACCTTCCATATTTCCAAGAACTGCCAACATCACTTAGTAGAATTGTTTAATTAAGGCATCAATAATACAATAGATCCTAAATTCTCATTTGGAAAAATGTAGCAGTGGCATTCAGGAAACTTAGCTGAGGCATCAAATATCAGAAAGATTAAAATCTTTTTTTAATGTTTTTCTTTTTATTATTTTTTAATTATTTTAAATGTTTATAAATAAAATTTTGCAAATAAAGTGCAAAAATACTTACACTCCAAAATTCTAATATCCTATTTTGTACCTTATTTTCACTATCTAACTGGAAAAAATATTTGGTTTTTTTTTTTTGCATAGTACTTTTTTATTGGTTATGAATATTCATGACATACAAAGCTGATTGTTACCACTCGTGCTCAAGATGTGACGGCCAAATCCATATTGGCAGCATGCCCATTACTACAAATTGTGATTATACCCCATGTCCCCCACCCAGTTATCCCCGACCTCCTGCCCCATCCCCCTTTCCCCCACTCCACTTTGTATCCCTAGGTATGCTCTCTCCCTCTGGAAGTCCAACACACCACTGTGGTCTTTCTTTCCATCAGAAAGATTAAAATCTTAATTGCAGCAACAATAATGCAACTATCTATTTAGTGCTCATTACGTGATTGACTCACTGCTTAGATTTTGTACCTTGAAAGAGATGAATGTTATAATCCCCGTTATAAGTCTGAGCAAACTGAGTCTGTAAGGTTTTAAATGATGTACATAGTGTCCACATCTGTCAGAGCCCAAAGCCCATGCTCTTATAGATCATGTTGATTGTAGAGTTGGTTTTGAGTATTCCTGGACTAGCAAATCAACAACTCCAAACCTCACTTTCTACAAGCATAGATAAAAAATTGATCTCATTAATCTTTAACATCCTTTCAAACATCCTTGTTTGAAATAATATTCAGTCACTCAAAAAAAAAAAAAAATGCCTTGAGCGTGTGCCAGACACTGCAAAATTCTGGTGACACAGATATTTTTATATTTGCTTTCTAGAAATAAGAAGCTGTATTTTTTATAAAACACAGGATGTACTTTATTACTATGTAGAAAAAGAACAATTTCTATAAAGACAAAGGTATAAGGTATTCTATTATTAAAACATAGTATGGGCCACAAATTTTCAATATAACACTATGTATGTAGACTTGTGTGTGTAGTAGTAATGTGACTAATTAAAATGAAATGTAAAGTTTGTGTGGGGAATTTCATTTGAAAGGAAAAACCTATAGAAGAACTAAAATACATATTTATGTATTTTCCTTTTTAAAAATTTAAATGTAAGAATTGGAAGCAGAGTCCCAGTTTGTCGGGCCTCCCTGAGCCAGAGGCCGACAAAACCGAGCGGGAAGAGACCCCGGTCCAGCCGGGGGTCCCTTGTGGGGCTGAGCGGGATGATGAGTGTCGCTGGCACGGCCCTT
>NW_007726625.1:310338-355486 GCF_000696425.1 Galeopterus variegatus | reverse complement strand
GAACTCCGTTTATTTGCAGGGCGGCACAGCTTATATAGGGAAAAAGGGCAGGGCGGGTTTTGATATGAGAGATCAAGCAAAGAGCCAATAAGAAGGACTTAAAAGGATAGGGTGAGGTGGTGGGGAGGCTTTACGCGAATACGGAACTAAAGTTGCTGAATCACTGGGACCCGGAAGGGCGAGGCTGGCAGCTACGTGCCTTTGAGTGCTAGTGAAATGGTGGCCGCGGAGCGTATGAAATGGCGCCCGTGCGCGTCAGGGCGCATGCGCGCAAAGTTATGCCCAACACCAGTTAATGCCAGAAAGGATTTTGATCACAGGAGTTAGTGAGCAGGAAAAAATAAAAACAGTTATTTGTGCTAGAGCCAATCTGTGCAGAAGTATTATGGTTGCAAGCAACAGAAACTAAATGTAGCAAGTGTAAGCCAAAGAGAATTTATTAGAACAGTATAGGCCCATACAGTTGGGGCACTCACAATTAACAAAACAATGGTACACCAGGCTTGGGAATGACCTGGAACCAAGGGTGCAGAAAGCTTAGCAACCATTTTACATCTGGAATGACCTGGTTCAAGATACCAGTAACATTTTCTTCTCTGTGTTTACCAATTGCTAACATTAAAATTTTAGGAGAGATCATCCAGTGGTGAAGATTAATTTATAAGCAGGTTCCCGTACCATGCCAAGAAGAGAAACCATTTTTCCTAAAGTAGCTTCCCTAGGGAGAGGAAACACTTACAATTATCGTACTACCAAGAATACACACAAATGGGACAAAAGGATTCCAAAAAGGAAACTAAGGAAAAGGAATGGGAAGGCAAAAAATAAAGTGTACTCTACTAAGAATATTATGAATTTGTAAATGAGTTCATGCTCAATTCTTCAATTTATGCGGATAATGCCAGTTTATTGTCAAATGATAACCAGCTTATTCTATTTTGCCAAATTTGATCTTAGATAATTGGCTTTCAGGTTTCCAAATTATTTCTAAAATGCAAATTGGATTCCTAATTTTCCTATCACAAACAGTGGCGAGATATAATTATGTACTATTAAACACCTGCTAATTTTAAATGGGATGGATGGGGAGGAAAAGGAATATGGAATAGTTAAGTGTTGCTGTAGTGTGGGGATGAGCAACTGATTTTCATCATGTGAGAATCCCAGCCAGAGGTGGCTGTCTACACCACTACTCCAGGAAAGTTAGCAGTTGGGTGGATGTGACGTAGTATCGGCTATTTTTATTCTGTCTACTGCATGTGCCTCTCTGACTTCAGGAAGCTCGATGAGTTTAGTGGCTTTCGAGTGCGATAATATTTGGTGATGAACCAAGAACTTCCTTGACTGCTCCTGTAGTAGAAATCTTCCCTTAATTCAGTATTTCATGCACGTCCACTATGTGTCAGGGGCTAGGCTAACCTTGGGGTATTACAGGAATAAAAGAAATGAGGTTTTCAGTACTAGGGAAGAATTCATTCCAGCTGGAGAAACAGACAAATATGTGAAGCGTTACAATGAAAGCACAAGCTAAGTATGTATTAGGTGTTATGGAAACATAGGATAGGCTCCGAATCCTATTTGGGATTCCAATGCAGAGTTCCTGAGGGATGAATCATCATCCTCCCTCACCAGAAAAATGACACAGTGGTTTTCAAAGTGTTACCCTGATTGGCAGCATTAGCCTCATCTAGGAACTTAGTACAAACGCAGTCTTGGGCCACTCCCCAGACCCATGAAATCAGAAACGTTGGGGATGGGACCCAACAGTCTCTGTATGTCCTGATAAACCCTCCAGGTGAGTAATTCTGATAGGCCTCGTGTTTAAGAGCCACTGATACATTGAAATGGCTAAGAGTACAGACATTCCTATCAGACCAGTGGTTCTCAATTCTGGGTGTACATTAGAATCATCTGGTGCCACAGTTTGAATGTCTGCTCCCTCCAAAACTCACGTTGAAATCTGATCCCCAATGCAGTAGTATTGGGAGGTGGGGCCTCGTGGGAGGTATTTGTTCTAGAGCATGAGGGCAGATCCCTTATGAATAGTTTAATCCCCTCCTTTGAGAATGAGTGAGCTCTCTCAGGAATAGATTAGTTCCAAATAGTTTCCGAAAGAGCAGGTTGTTAAAAAAATTCTGACTTCCTCTGTTTCTCTCTCTTGCTTCCTCTCTCACCACGTGACCTCTTACCAACACCAACTCCCCTTCCACTTCCCGCAGGAGCAGAAGCAGCCTGAGGCGCATGCCAGATGCAGCTGCCCCAGAACTGTGAACCAAATAAACCTCTTTTCTTTATAAATTATTCTATCTCAGGTATTGCTACAGCAACACAAAATGGACTAACACACCTGGGGAAACTTTAAAGTTCTTGATGCCCAGACTAAATCAACAAAATCAGTTCTCAAAGATGAGGGCGTGGGCATCTCTCTATATGTATATGCATAGATACATTTTTTTGTTGCTTTGTTTGTTTGTTTAATTCTCCCAGTGATCTGAATGCTAGTGGTATGAACAAATGAGTCTATGGGTTTCCTTCTCTGGGGGAATACCTGACCCATGTGGGTGCAAGTGCTCGCTGCTACAGGATCACCAATCACACCTGCCAGACAGAACTTAAAGGAAAGCCTTCTTATTTCCAAAGACGTCGATGGGGAGACAAAGGGTAAAGTCCTCACTGCCTCCCTAATCGACTGAGGTTGGGGGTTTATATAGGTAAATGTATCAGGATTGGGCGAGACAGGATGTAGTATGTCGTCAAGTGTGATGGACAGCTGCTGCCTGATTTGAGAGACTGTATCAGGCAAGACAGGATGTCTGCTTTAGATACAATCTTAATCATTAAGGGCTAGCTGTAATGGGAAAGCAAAGTTATTTCTATAGTGTAGACACAAGTGTGGGGGGTTTCTTCATTTACACTAGACCAAAGTTTGCTAAATTCAACCATCAATTATTGAATGTCTTTTAAGTGACAAAGCAGGAGTTTGAGAGCAGGAAATGTGAAAAAGGAAAAGAAAGAAAGAAGAAAGAGAAACGATATGGTTTTTAAATTTTGCATGCCCCACACTGAACAAGAGACTAGGGATACAAAGAAAGAATGAAGGGAAATAACGAAGGAAAGGAAAGGGGGAGAGGGGCAAGAAAAACAGAGTTATTGAACTGTTCTAGACACTCTATAAACATTAGCTCACTCAGTAACAGTCTAGGAGGACATTAGTAATCTATTTTAAAGATAAGAAAACTGATATTTAGAAATAATAATTTCTCAAGACTATGAGACTAGTAAGTAGTAGAGTCAGTAGTTGAATCCAAAGTTTTCTACCTCCTAGTTGCTGGACCTTTACCGAAAGGTGAGATGGCACAGTGGACAGACATGTGGATCAGCCAGACCCCCTAGTAACAAATCCTGCTTTTCTCACTTATGAACTCTATGACCAGTTTGCTGGCAAATTACTTAGCCTATCTCTGCCTGAGTTTCCTTCTCTGTAGAATGTGGACACTAACAGCACACAGGTTGTTGTAAGACCTGATGAGATGATGGGAACATTTAGAAATGCTGGGCCATAGTTTTAAGTACTGATGCACTTGCTAGCATAATAAACACCACAGCAAAATTGCAGCACTGTTACAACAGACCCATGTTATTTTTAAAAATGACTCCATTAAAGAGGACATATAAATATAATCAAAGAAGTTGATCACAATATGAGTGTATTAACAAAAATACAAAAAACTTCAGATGAAGTAATAATTGTAGATATTAAAATTAAAATTTTGCACCTTGCTTTGGGAGTGACTTAAAAAAAGAAGAGAGAAGACAAGAAGGAGGCAGAGTAGGAGAGAAAGAAAAAAAAATCACTGGGGAAAAAACCCAAAAGCTAACCTGAATGTTCACTCATTATGGGATAGTTGAATCAAGTATAGTATATCCATAATATGGAATATTATGCAGCTATTGAAAAACGTACATTTTAAAATATGCTTAAAGGGATGTTCATGATAGTACTACACCGAAAAAAGCAAGTTGGGGTGTACCTTTTATAGTATGATTTCTTTTAGAAAATAGAGTCTACACCAGTTTGTATAAGTTTGCACAAGCATAGAAAAAGGCAGGGAAGACTATATCAATTTGATCACATTGTTGCTTCAGGGTTTAGAATTAGAAGAGTACATGAGGGTTGCTAACTTTTGTTCATTTTTGTTTTTTATCTTTGTTAAATAAATGAAAAAATAATGTATGAGATAGTACCAAAACTTGGATATGTTTAACTGTATCTCTTGTCTAACTATATCCCACCCATCATGTTAAGAAGTTCTGGAGGGCAGGAGTCCTGACACATTCATCTTTCAACTTCCAGGTGCTAGCACAGATTGAGGCACGTGGACAATGAGTAATCACAGGTGTTGTGTCGACCTGCACAGCTGAGAAATCTCTGAGCAAGGAGTTGATATGCCGCATGAAAGGAGATGATTACCTGGCAATTACCACCCACATCCAATAGGTTTAGCTTTGTTATCTACTTCAGGGTCTTCTAGACCCAAGGATGAGGGAGAAAATCAATACAGTCTAGATAATTTAGGTTTTGTGTGTGAGTGCCCTGGGGCAAACTAATCCACCTTATTGTGCTGTGAGGTCTTGATTTACAGAGCATGATGATTTGATTCAGGTTCACCAATCAGTCCTGCCCTTTCTCCACCCAGGGAAATTATGGAGATGAATGAGATAAAATGTGAATGTTCTTGGATTCCTTAAAAATAAGTGACATGCAAATTACACAGGTTGCAAATAATGTGCTGTGACTGCATAAATCAAGTGTTGTTACTGAAATCAGAGTTCAAGAACTTGCAACTCTGTATTTCCTTGGGTCTTCCTACCAGGAAAACATTTCCCAGTGCATGTGCTTTGGAAAAAATGTGCTTGCAGTATCAATCATGGTCACCTAACGATTTGATCAGTAATCAACTAGTGTGAAGATGATGTGTGTAACTTATTACAGGGCAATGAAGCATGCTTACAATTTATTGCCTTATGTTCTAGCAAATGTGAAATATAGGCAAGCTCATTCTGTAACACCTTGAAATCATTTTAGAGGTAATAGATTAGTCAGCTTCACTTAGCAAGCAAGCTGTGTTGATCATTTGTCATTTGTAGGCGGACTTTTTCTTCCCTTTTCCTCATTGTCCCACGGATGTGGGTGATTTGAAAAGGCAAGCTTCTGGATTCATTTTCACCCTCACAGACCTTGTCCACAACTGGAATCCAGAAGACTTTGTACAAAACAGTCAGATTTCATTTGCTACAGATGGTACTTTGGCCATGCCGGCAAAAAAGTTGGCTTTTCTGTCTGTATGTTAAATTAATATTCCAATCTGGTCTTTTGGCAAAGTTGGCTTGAGACTGCAACAGAAATTCAGAAAATAAAAGCAAGGAAAATATAGAGTGGAATATTATCTGGTCCCACTGAAAACCACAACTTCTAGACTTAGATTTTTCTTCAGAATGCCTACGAAGAATGTGACATACAAGGAAAATAGACAGTGTCTTGTTAGATATCTCTTACAGGACTAGATCTTTCTATAAAGACTAAGTTCTTAATGGATCTTTCTGAAAAATCCCTCGGCTCTGGATAAACCCTGCGAAGATCCTTGCTTTGAGCAGGTAATGCCTGGCCTATTACTGAATTCCAAATATTGGGCCAGTGATAATGAGACAACCATGTGATATATTTATCAGTAAAGTTTCCACAAGACAAAAAAATCTGACTTCATTTGCCTTCAGTAAGAAATGATTTATTGGCTGACATAATAGAAAAGTATAATCTTCAGGCATAGCTGAATCCAGGTTCTCAGACTTTGTCATTACGGATCTGTCTGTATTTCTTGTCCTTGCTTTCTTCTACTCTGGCTTTAGTCAGGATGTTGACTCATTGTAGTAAAATGGCCTCTAGCCGTTCTAGACATACATCCTGTTAGAATGCAACCCCATTGTAAAGAGCATTTCTTTTCTACAATCATTTCATCATAATCTTCAGGTTGTGTCTTATCGGTCTGGCTTGTGCACATTCCTAAACCAAAGGTGGTATCCAGTTGGAAAAAATGCTCTAATTGGTTATGCCTTAGTTATATGACTAACCCTGGATCAAAGTGAGTGGATTTGATCCTATGTAAACTGTATGGACTAAATTAAGGAGGATTTTTTTCCCCAAAGGACAAAAGACAGACGATTACTACAGGACAGAGAAGGGACAATGGGCAGCAAAAATAAACCAATGAAGCAACAAAACACATCTGTCCAGTGGGGATGGAGATGGGAAAGTCATAGGCATCAAAATTCATTCATGTCATCAGTGTTTTCTTGAGTGGGGTCTCTAGTGAAATAATCAAACTATGTCAAGCCCTGGGAAAGAATGCTATTAAGCCTCTTTAACTTCCCTTACCATCTCCTATTGGATGCATTCCTTTAGAAGAGGTTCACAACTCAACCCAGTCTGTAATTTGCAGTGAAAATCATGACAAGGTCCTTGCATTTTATTCTCGGCAAAATACCACTGATCCCAATATTCTAAAAGGAATAAGAAGTTCCAGGGTTCACATAAAGCATTTGAAACCGGAAAGGATTGTTTAAAGAGAGCTAGGATGTAAGAGGGCTTACATTTTTAAACACCAAGTTGAGAAGAGAAGAAATGGCTCTATTAAATTTTAATGTTAGGGAAATAGGCTCTGCCAGGAGGAATAAGACTGTACAGCTTGTAAAGTAATATGAGAGCATTCAGACTTTAAATTCTTCCTAAATGCCACAGGAACCATTTTACATTAGTCACGTCTGAACTGAAGAGGGAGATAGTTTAAGCTCCAGGAGGAAAGCTGTAGTGAGAAGTCATGCCTTTTTCCCCCTATAGGGACTCTTTACTGCACCGTGAGCCTGGGAAACAAAACGTTTTATTTTAAGCCCAAAAGATTTGTGTCCATGTCATAGTGCTAGAATTTTAATTTTCTCTCTCGGAAGATGAATACGAAAGTAGAAGAGGTTTGAGAAGGATGAAAAAACCGATTGGGTATCTAAGAAGAAGGTGACCCTCAAATTTAATACCATGGCTCATCTTCTAATTAAATAAGGATCCAGATATATGCCTATTGTCAATGAGGACATTTCTGTATGAGGTATTTCTCTTTGAAATGCTTCTCCTTCAAAGCAGAGTAGATTTAAAAACAGTTCCTATAATGTATGTTCTTCAGTTTCTTTGGCGGTCTTAAAGAGAGACCTATATAACAATGACCCCCTTCCTGTTCTCATAGCACTTTGCCCACACCCCTATCATAGAAATTTATTTATTCATTCAGTCGCCCACTTACTCATTTAAGAAGTATTTACTGAACATCAGCTGTGTGTCAGCCACTTGGGACTCATCAGGAAACAAGACAGACAAAGATCTCTTAGATGTGACAGCCTAGGAATAAAAAAAAAAAGTAAACAAGCAAACACACAAAATATAGAAAAATCTATCCAATCTCTTTAGTAACTTTTTTAAAGGAGAAAGGAGTGGGTGTCCTTTCTAGATTTAAAGAGACATAATTAAATACATAGTGTGAACCTTGATTTGATTCAGGTTTTAACAAACTGGAAAAGATGATCTTGGTCATAAAGAAAATGCCTTTAGTTTTTTAAAACATTTTTGATCAATTAAAATTTACAAATAAAAATTATATATATTTATCTTGTACAATATGTTGTTTTGAAATATATATTAATTGTGAAATTCTTTTTTTTTTTTGAGGGTGCTTGATCAATTTCTTGGCTATTTTTCAAGAACGTGCTAATAAATTATTAACTGTAGTGATCACATTGTACATTAGATCTCTTGAACTTATTCCTTCTATCTAATTGAAATTTTGTATCCTTCACCAGTATCTCCCTCCCTCAGTAATGGCAATCTTACTCTATTTCTGAGATACGAGGTTTTCAGTTTCCCTGAGTTTGGGTTTCAGGACATACTTCTGGTTTTCAAGTCACTCCCCAAGGTCTCAGACCCCTTTTTATGGCTCTCCCCGAGAAAAGAGTTACTGTTGCTGGTTGGGTTTATTTTTGGACCAATGTGCAGGGAAATTGAGACTTTAGGGGACTGACTTATGCAAATCCAGTGGATAGGTATGCTCAGTAGAAAAGGGTTATATAGCCCAATAGTTGAGCATGCTCAGTGAAGTGGAATTTATATTCATTAGATATCATGAATATGTATTAGACAGAAAAACTATAAAAGTTGAATCCCAGCAGAAGTCAGGGCTGCTACTCACTCTCCTGTAGCCAGCCTGCACTTTGCTTGAAGCGTATATTCCTTTCCTTTTGTATAAAACTTGCCTTTAGCAGGCTGCCAGCCTGCACTTGTGCTAAACTTTATGTATGTTATTTCTTACTCTTATATTAAACCTTGCATGGACCCTGATTAGTCGTGCTGTCTCTGTGAAGTCTGTATCTCTTATCCATTAGATTAAACCTGTTCTCGATTTCTACTGTGACTCTGCCCTTGAATTCTTTCCTGTGGTGGAGTCAAGTCGGCCATCAGGCTTTCCACACCACTTTCTCCTCCAGCATTGCTTCTATGAGTTCTTTTTTAGATTCCACATTAAGTGAGATCATGTGATATTTGTCTTTCTATATCTGACTTACTTCACGTAACAACATAATGTCCTCCAGATTCATCCTTGCTGCAAATTACAGAATTTTCTTTCTTTTTTTTTCTGTTGTGTATATATACTACTTTTTTTTTTTTTTTAATCCACTCATCTGTTGATGAACCAATTAGGTTGATTCCATATCTTGGCTATTGTAAATACTGCTGAAATGAACATGGGAGTGCAGATATCTCTTGGACATACTGAGTTAATTTCCTTTGGATGTATTCCCAGTTGTGGGATTGCTGGAACATTTGGTAGTTCTATTTTGAATTTTTTGAGGATCCTTCATATTGTTGTCCATAATGGCTGGACTAATTTACATTCCTACCAACAGTGTGTAAGGGTTCCCTTTTTCCTCCATTCTTGCCAACACTTATCTTTTTGTAATTTTTTATAATATCTGTGCTAACAGCCTAAGGTGATATCTCATTGTGGTTTTAATTTTCATTTCTCTGATGATTAGTGATTTTGAGCATTTTTTCATATATTTGTTAGCCATTTGCATGTATTCTTTTGAGAAATGTCTATTCAGGTCCTTTGCCCATTTCTTAATAAGGTTATTTGTTTTCTTACTATTGAGTTGTCTAAATTCCTTACATCTTTGGATATTTGCCCCTCATTAAGTGTAGGGTTTGCAAATATTTCCTCCCATTTCGTAGGTTACCTTTTCACTCTGTTGATTGCTCCCTTTGCTGTGCAGAAGCTTTTTAGTTTGATGTAATCCTCCTTGTCTATTTTTGCTTTTGTTGCCTGTATTTTAGGGTTCATATTCAATAAATCATCACCCAAACTAATGTTACAGAGCATTTCTGCTAGTAGTTTTACAGTTTCAGATCTTACATTTACGTCTTTAATCTAATTCGAGTTAATTTTTGTATATGATGTGAGATGAGTCAAATTTCATTCTTCTGCATGTGAATGTCCAGTTTTCCCAACACCATTTATTGAAGAGACTGTCCCTTCTCCATTGTGTGTTCTTGGCATCTTTGTCAGAATCAACCATAAATGCATGGATTTATTGTGGGGCTTGTTATTCTGTTCTGTTGGTCTATGTGTCTGTTTTTATGCCAGTATCATGCTATTTTAATTACTATAGCTTTATAATGTATTTTGTAGTCAGTGTGATGTCTCTAACTTTGTTGTTTTCCTCAAGATTGCTTGTGCTATTCAGGGTCCTTGGTCGTTCTCTGTGAATTTTAAGATTGTGTTTTCTATTTCTGTGAAAAATGTCACTAGCATTTTGATTAAACTGAATTTATAGATCTCTTTGGACAGCTGTCCTTAGTTTTTTGAGATTTTATACTGAAGTTCTAGGGTAAAATGTCAAGATATTTTAGATATTTTAAATATATTTTAAACTTAAATATTTTAAAGCAAAGCAAATTTCCAGCAAGCTAGTTGAAAGCTGCATTATGAACTGCTTCATTTCAGTGAATTTGACTGTTTTATGAAACAACAATGCAGTGAAATAGTGTTTCACACAAGATTATTAAAGATGTTTCTGAGCAAAAAAATAAAAAAATAAAAAAAATTTAAAAAGAAATAAAGCAAGTATGACAAAATGTTAAGTATTACTCTTATTGATGAGTACATAGTTATTATAATTTTCTCACTACTTTTCTGATGTTTGAACATTTTCATAATAAGCATACAAGTTATGTTTATTATGCCATGTAAGACATAGGCATGGGGTCAAGATGATGTTGAGACTGAGTGGTTAGGAAAGGTATCTCTGGAGGTGGCTTTTAACCTGGGACCTGAAAGAAGAGTATGAATAGGCCACATTAGGAGTAGGAAAGAATTTCTGATGAAGGAAACAGTATGTTCAAAGAATACGTATTGGGAAAAAGTTTATAGAGTATTTGAGAAAGTTAGAGAAAGCCAGTGTGGTCCGAGTTAAAAAATAAATAAATCTCCACCCCTTTATGATAAAAACACTCAACAAACTAGAAATAAAAGGATAATAATAGTGAAAGATAGTGCCTTGCCCCTAAAATCAAGAATGAAACAAGGTTGTGCACCCTTACCACTTCTATTCAGCATTGCGCTGCATGCTCTAGTAGGGCAATTAGGCAATAAAATAAGATAAAAGGCATCCACGTTGGAAAGGAAGTAAAATCATCTCTACTGATAGACAATGTAATCTTGTAGAGCAATCATCCTAAGGAATCCACCAAAGAACTATTTCAAACTACTAAATGTGTTCTTCAAGGTTTCAGGATATAGAATCAATCTATAAAAATTAATTATATTTCTATACACTAACAATGAAAAATTCAAGTAGGAAATGAAGAAAACAATTCCACTTAAAATGGCATCAAAAAGAATAAAATACTTAGAAATAAATTTAATGAAAGAAGTGCAATAGTTACACTGTGAAAACTACACTACATTGTCATAAGAAATTAAAGACCCCCCCAAAATGGAAAGAAATCTCATGTTCATGGATTGGAAGACATAATATTGCTAAGATGGTAGTACTCCCAAAATTCATCCACAGATTCAATGCAATCCATGTAAGAATCCCAGCTGGCTTCTTTGTGGAAATTGAAATGTTGATCCTAAAAGTTATATGGAAATTCAAAGGACATACAATAGCCAAAACAACCTAGGAAAAGGACAAAAATGAAGGACTTAGACTCCAATTTCAAAACTTACTACAAAGCTACTTTAATCAAGACAGAATGATACCAGTATAAACTCTGATATTTATAGCCAATTGATTTTTAACAAGTGTGCCAACACAAATAAATAGGCAAATAATAGTCTTTTCAGTAAATGGGGCTGGGACAACTGCATATTCACTTATTCTAACCATACACAAATTTTAACTCAAAATGGATCATGGATCATGGACCTATTGTAAGGGATAAAATTATAAAACTCTTAGAAAAATATATGAGTAAATTTTCATGAATTTGGGTTAGCAAAACCTTCTTAAATATGAGACCAAAAGTATAAGCTAACAAAAAATAAATAAATAAACTGAACTTCATAAAAATTAATAACTTCTGTGCTTTAAAGGGTATCATCAAAAAAGTGAAAAGACAACCCACACAATGGGAGAAACTGGAGAAAATCATATCTGATAAGGGACTAGTATCTACAATATATAAAGAACACTTACAACTCAATAATAAAAGGACAAATAATCTAATATAAAAATAGGTAAAAAATCTGAATGGACACTTTTCCAAAGAAGATATACAAATGACCAATATACACATGAAAAGATGCTCAACATTATCAGCCATCAGGGGAATGCAAATCAAAATCACTATGAAATACCACTTCACGTTCACTAGGATGGCTAGACTCAAAAAGGCAGAAAATAATGAGTATTGGCAAAGATTTGAAGAAATCAGAATCCTAATACACTGCTGGTAGGAATGTAAAATCATACAGTCTCATTGTAAACCAGTCTAGAAGTTCCTGAAAAAGGTAAAAATAAAGTTAACATATGACCCTGCAAATTCTACATACAGGGAAATAAAAACATGTCCACACAAAAACTTGTCAACAAATGTTCATAGCAGCATTAATCATAATAGACAAAAAAATGAAAACAACTCAAATGTCTATCAATTGATGAATGCATAAAGAAAACAGAGTCTATCATACAATGGAATATTATTTATAAAAAGGAGTGAAGTACAGCATGGATGAGCCTTAAAAACATTATATTAAGTAAAAGAAACCAGTCACAAAAGACACGTTGCATAATTCCATTTAGGTGAAAAGTCTAAAATAGGCAAATCTATAGAGGCAGGAGTTAGATTAGTAATTTTCTAGAGGCTGGGAGTCGTGGGGAGTGGGTTGGGGAAAAGTGAGAAGTGACAGCTAGTGGGTTTCTTTTTGTAGGGATGAAAATTTTCTAAAATTGATTTGCTAATAGTTGCACAACTCTTTGAATATACTAAAAAACATTGAGTTGTCTACTTTAAATGGATAAATTTTTTGGTATGTGATTGTAACTCAAAGCTACTATGTTATAAAATCTGAAGCAGTCATGGCAAAATGCTAATGTTTGTCAAATCTGGGTTTGTAGTATGTTGCACTGGTCTTTGATTGTACTTTTTTGTCTATATTTTTCTTAATGTATTCTTTCAAATAAAATTTCAAAAGAAAGTAGGCAAGGATAAGACTGAGTAGGGCCTTATAAGCCATAGGAGGAAAGTCAGGCTTTATTCTAAGTGGAAAAAGAAAGCATACACAGATGGATGGCCGAAGGATGATGTAACCTGATTTGCATTTTGAGATTACCTTGTTGCTCTGGCAGTGTTAAAATAGATTATCAATAAGGAAGGGTCTGGGGTAAGGAGAATAGAAACCAGAGGCCAGTAAAGAGGCTGCTTTTGCCAGACGAAAGGTGACTTTGGCTTGAACCAGGATGGTGGCAGTATTGATGGAGAGAAACTAAGAGCCAGGCTGAGTTCCTGGAAGGCTACAGTCATCACTGATCAACAGTCTTAGACACCTAAAAACCAATCCTGAGCAATTCTTTCTAATTCATGACTGGGACTTTGAATGAATAATTCCGTAGACCTTTACCTTATTTTAGAGACTCCTTTTATTCCATTCTCTAGCTTGACATGAAAACTATCACTTAATGTTCTTCAGATTCAGAATTGTGCTACTCCTACCTCATTAGTCAACAGGAGTGACTTTTTACTCTAACTTGCCATTTTGTATTCTACTGAACTCATAAATAAAGTCAAATTGTTGCTGTGTCATTCCCCAAAGGTTAAATTCAGAGGGCAAGATTTGGATTGACTTTTATCTCTCTTTTGATTTTTTTGACAGGGAAGAGCGAGCACACCTTGTGGGGGTATGGAATGTGTGCCATGTTGCACATGTGTGCTATTTCATCTTTTCTAAGTGCTCACACCAATTTTGATACTGGCCTTGGGAGGGTGAGTTTCTCCCCCAGTTGCCCAGTGAGCCACTGTGATTGGCAGGAAGGGGTTACATCCCTCCCATCTGTTGGCATGGGGAAAAAAATGAGTCAGTCTACTCATTACAGAGTCAAGTATGCTTCTTGGAAAAAATGACTGACTGAGGCTAAAGAGGCAACTGACTGCTATGAAATGGAGTTTATGGCTGAACAAAGTTAACTAGTAGAGTGAGTTTTGTATACGGGTTGTATTTGTTTCCTACTGCTGCTGTAACACAGTACCACAAAATTAGTAGCTTTAACAATACAAATGTACTATCTTATGGTTCTGGAGTTCAGAAGTCCAAAATGGGTCTCACTAAGCTAAAATCAAGGTGTTGGCAGGGCTACATTAATCAAAAAGCTGTGGAATCCATTTCCTTGCGTTTTCCAGCTTCTAGAGTCTGCCTGCATTCCTTGGTTCAAGACCTCCTTCCGTCTTCAAAGTCAGTAATGACCAGTTGAGTCTTTCTCACATTGTATCACTCTCACTTTGAATCTCCTGCTACTGTATTTCACTGATAATACCCTTGTAATTATGTTGAGACACCTGAAAACCCCAGGATAGCTGATTAACAGCCTAATTTTATCTGCAACCGTAATACCTCCTTGCCTTGCTACACACAACATATTCAGTTCCCAGATATTTGGACATAGACACCTTCTGAGGGCATTATTCTGCCCCCAGGGGTTGAGAATGGGCTCTAGGGCTAGACTAACTCAATTCAAATCCAAGTTCTGCTGATTACTTGGTTCCGTGAATTTGGGCTAACAGTTCTCTACCCATCAAATAGAAGATAATTAAGCCTACCTCATAGGTTGTTGTGAAGTTCAATGGAAATCATATATGTATATGTATGTATATATGGTACATTTATATATGATAATATATATGTTTATATGGTATATACATATATATGTAAATCGTGTGTGTGTATACACACATATATTGATGTAAATATCAGTGTATACATCATATTAGCCTCTTGGATATTATATACCAAAAGCAATATACCCCCAATGATTACATTACTCTAGTTAATTGTGGCTCAACCATACATATTCTTTAAAGAAGAGAAATAATCATAGTCATCACCAATTCACAAATATTTATTTTCTTTTTTTTGAATTATACTCTACATTGAATCCATTTTTTACTTAAAATGATACCAATTAAACACAAAAGCAATCTACATCCTGCTGTAGGATTACAAAATCTTCATACCTTTCCCAAAACACATTTGAGCCAATTACTACATGTTTTCATTTCTCCTGTGCTTATGCAGAGCTCTTATGCTGTTAAGCACCTTGGTACTGGCTATTGCTCATGCCCAACCCTCGATGGTGGATCTGAAAGATCACATTGCATCCCTGCAGGGCCCAAATCACTATTTAAGCCCCTTGAGTTAGACGCACACACAGAAGGAGGAAAGAAAGTGAAATAGAAAAATGTTCCTGTGCATTAAATCTTGGTACAACCTCCAGCTAGGAAGGAAACTTGCTTGTTAAAAATTCTTGCACCATCCTAAAACACCTCACCCTCACCCATAGCACACTTTCTGGAAATAATCACTACTAATAGTTAAGGGTATGTTTTTTCATACCTTTTGCCATGGACACACATTCAGTTTATTTTTGTTTTGTTTCTTTCTCTGATTTTAAATAGGACTATCATATTCATTATTGTTCAGCTTGTTTTGTCTCAAATATATTTAATAAATATGTTATGGCATTTTTCTAGGTCAGATCTAGATATTTCCTTTTAGATACCAATTGATAACGTGCATCCCCTTTATATGTCATCAAGATTTTACTATTATTATAAAAAATACCACAACGAACATTCTGGCCCATCTTCACACACCTGTGTACTTTTATAGGCTGGATTCCTAGGGAAATAATTGTCTATCAGGTCACAGGCCACTTTATTACATTCTAGTACTAGTTATTAGTAATATTTTAAAAAGACAAAGCCCACCAAAATTTTTAACTTTTTAATGGAAGTTTCTCTCCTCTTATCTCCTTCTTTTCTATCTTCTTCTTTGTGTATCCAGAAATCTTTGAGTGTATATTATGTTTCAATACCAAGGCAGGATTCCTAACACTGCGGGTTGTGCTGTTTGGCTTGCCTGCCCATGCAGATGAAATTAAGTGGGTAATGATCACTTTCCCTTTAAATCTGGGTCCTATAAACACAAGCATACAATCTGTAACCTGTTAGAAATCTTAGTCATTCATCTAATCCAGGAACCACAGACTTGTTCAATAAACAGCCAGATAGTAATATTTTTTGCTTTGTGAACCAGACAGTCTGGGTTTCAAGTACTCAATATGGCTACTCTGGCACAAAAGTGGCCATGGATAATAGGTAACCAAATGAGTGCGAACGTGTTCCAGTAAAACTTTAGAAGAACAGGTGTGGGCCTACTTTGAAACTGTACAGAGAAAGGAATTTCTTAACTTTCCTCTTAAGTATTCAATATGTAACCAAAAAGCAGTCTATTAGGAATGTCTGTATATGCCTTCCAGCACTGTATCTCAACCTTTTCATTTAAAAAGATGCTGGATCTTTGTATTAGTCCATTTCTTTTGCTTATAACACAATACCTGGAACTGGGTGATTTATAAGAAAATGAAATTTATTGCTTACAGTTTCAGAGACTAGGAAGTCCAGAGTCTGGGAACACATCTGCTGAGGATCTTCTTGGTGGTGGATCTGCAGCAACGCAGGGGTTTCACATGGCAGAAAATGGCAGAGCAGAGAGAGAGCTCCTTGTGCACTCTCCTTTTAAAACCCTCAGAACCATGCCCAAGACCACCATTTTTTTTTTTCCCCTTTTTGTCTTTTTTCGTGTCCAGCAACGGATTGCAACCCTCAGTGTCGCGCCCGTACCGGACCAGGACCGGCAAGGGATCGCAACCCTCGGTGTTGCACCCGCCCCTCGCTCAGCCAGTGAGCGGGAACCGGTCTGTATGTGGGATCCGAACCCTCGGCGGGAGCGCCACCGCGCTCCCAAGCGGCGCACTGTAGCAGTGCGCCACCGGGCTGGCCCAAGACCACCATTATTAATCATTCACTATGGTATGGTCCTACAATCTAATCACCTCCCCAGGGCCCCACCTTTTAATTAGTTTAATAGAATTTCCTACCCTGTCAACACTGTCTCAGTGGTGGCCAAGTTTCCAATACATGGAACTTTGAGGGACACAATTTAAATTTCAATGAGTTTGGGGTGGGGTACATTAAATCCACAGCATTCTTCTCCCTAAAACTCATGTTCTTTCCACATACAAATACTTTCATTTCATCCCCAAAGTCTTAACTCATTTCAACTCCAAAGGTCCAAAGTCCCACCTGTGAAATCAAAACAAGTTATCTACTTTCAAGGTACAATGGTGGGACAAACATAGGGTACATATTCCCATTCAAAAAGGGATAAATAGACCAAAAGAAAGGGGTAACAGTTCCTAAACAAATCTGAAACCCAGCAGGGCAGGCATTAAATCTCAAAGCTAGCGAATCATGTACCTTAACTCCATGTGTGAAGTCCTCTGCATGCTGGTGTATGGGTGGGTCTCCTTGAAGAAAAACCCTGGTGAAACTAGGGACATGGAACCCCTAAATTGCACTGAGTCTTCTTTGCCAGCAAAGAACTCCCCACCACTGTCCTCAGAGCCAATGGTTTTTCCACCTCTGTCTGAGGGGATTTATTCTGCATTGCTTAAGGACACAGTAATGGCTTTCCCTGGGGCAGAAACTGAACAAGACAATGCTGGTTCTCCTCAGGACCCACCCCCACCAACCACCTTTGATTCTAGACCTATATATAACTAGACTTAAGGCCCGGCAGGCTCCTAATAGTGAGGTACTAAGTGTGACCCATGAGGAGGTGTGTTACACTCCAAGAGAACTTCATGAGTTTTCTACTTCATATAAGCAGAAAGCAGGAGGATATAGGATGGATATTAAGGGTGTGGGATAATGGTAGAAGGAACATAAAATTGGATCAGGCCGAATTTATTGATATGAGCCCACTAAGCAGAGATTCTGCATTTAATGTCGTAGCTCAGGAAGTTAAGAAAGATGCTAACAGTTTGTTTGTTGACTGGCTAAAATATGGATCAAAAGACAGCCTATTGTGAGTGAGTTAGAGATGCCTGCTCTCCCTTGGTTAGCTGTCAAGGAAGGGATTCAAAGGCTTAGGGAGAATGGAACACTAGAGTGGAGTTGTCACTTACGACCTACTCGTCCACCCTGGGAGGCTCCAGAAGGAATACCTTATACCAATACCTTGAAAAATAGATTTATGAGGGGAGTCCCAGCATCCCTGAAGAGCTCTGTGATTGCTCTTCTCTGCAGATCAGATCTTACAGGGGGAACCACAGTTAGGCAACTGGAACACTTAAATGCAATGCGACTAATTGGATCCCGGGGTGGCAGGGGCTAAGTGGTGGCACTCAACCAAAAAAGGCAAGGTGGGCGTAGTTACCATGATGGACAGTAGAGGCAAAGCAACATCAGAATAGTCTTACTGGTGTAAATCTATGGCGCTGGTTAGTTACTCATGGTGTTCCTGTAAGTCAAATAGATAGGGAGCCTACTAAATTTTTACTTGATCTGTATAAGCAACAGAAAAGGACTAATACAATGTTGAAACACTAGGTTTGTTTTCTGTCCCTAGTGCCCAGTAGCCATCACAAAAATATGATAATAATAGTTAAAAAATAAAAAAGATACTGGAATAAAGTTTGTCCTAGAGTTCATGTCCGAGGATTACGGTACCAGCAATAGGTAGAGAGCTTTCTGATATGTTCAATTATATTCTCACTTTGACAAAAATAGAGTAGTATAATATAATTGTAAGGAGGAATTTTGAGGATTCCATTGGCCTAGGTTCCAATACCAGACCTTCTGTTTATTCTCAGAAACTTAGTTTCCTCATCTGTAAAATGGGCAATAATTGTACCAAACTCAAGTTGTTGGAAAAACTAAATAAATTAAGAAACCATAAGAAAATTGTAAACTCTCAATAAACATTAGCTATTACTACTCTTAGTAGCATTCTTGGCAAGTTTCATGTTACTGCATTTAAATTAATCAATAACATATGAATTTATCACTGTGCTCAGAGGTTCTGCCATATGCAAGGTGTTAGCCTAAATAGTGAAGAAAATAAAAACATGAAAGATACTCTCTATCTTCATGGACCTAAGAGGGGTGACAAAGAATTCACATGGTAGGCGATGGGGAACTTAACTAATATAAGGCATTTGTGTGCTAGGTTTGAAAATGGAAATAGGCCAAAATAGTCAGGGCAGGCTTCCTGTAGGAGGTGAATCTTGGTATGGTCCTAAGATGATGGGGCTGTGGGTTCAGGACAGAACAGATAGGATTTCATATTAAGTTTAGGTTAGGAGAAAGAGAATCTTAAAGAAATGGATTAACTTACATATTGCACTTTCGTTAACTGCGACTCTGGTTTTGAATACAAACATCAGGACCCCTGGCAAACAGTAGGTGCTCAAAAGAGTTTGCGGAATAAATGACTACATAAAGTAACATAATACCCTTGACCACTATAGCTTTTCCCCATCAGAGCTCTGTATTTTATTCAGCAAATCACTTTCCTAAATAAATTATTAAATCCAAGTATATTCAAAAGCTGAATAAATAGTGGAAGCAGTATTACATTATCGAATGCTAATGTTAAAAGAACGGAATAATGAAATTTGTTTTTTCAACATGGATTACATGAATATGAAACCAAAATACGGTTATCATATCTAAATAAAGATCCTAATTTCATAATAATGCTCTGCATATTGACATTATTCACGCATTTGATTCTGAATCCTTTTTCGAGCAAGACAGGGCGTAAGTAATTAAAAATATTTCATGCAGCAAGGTTTATTGGGTAACTGCATGCCAAATACCCTGCTAAGACCTGGAGATTAAAAAAAAAAAGATAAAACCTAATCTCTTTTTTCATATTTTTCATAATTTTAACGTCTCTCTACTTTTCATAGTCGTTAACAGAACTATCACTTACTGGCTGTGTGACCTTGGGTAAGTGAATGTCTTTGTGCCTTTTTCCGTGTGTGTGTGTACATGCTCACATGTGCACTACTTTATTATAGAAAATTGCAAACATACACAAAAGTGCAGAGAATAGTTGGAAAGTGGCAAATTGTCTAAACTACCACTCTTTCTACATGTATTACCTGGAATCTCACAGCTTTCTTGGTTTCTGGCACAACAGGATGCTCCTGATTCACCCTGTACCGTCCCTACCCAAGACCTTGGGATCTGCTGTTCCTCCCAAGAGCCCTGGCTCTTCTCAGCGGAAAGGGGCGTCTATGGAGGATGGTCTAGGTGCTGGATTACCCAGTTACGCAGGGCTGGATTTTGTCTTTTGCCGTTTTCAGTGGACAGAGATTAAAAAAAAAAAGCTTGGTTCTTGAGAGAAAATAAACCAGTTTATGCTGCTATTACCCACTTATGTTTACAGTTGCAAGAATTTTACTTAATGTCTTTGATTTTACATTTGAATCTCTTTAAAAGCTTTTATGCTGAAAAATCTTGTTTCCTAATGTTGTTAGTATAATTACCTATTTGACTGAAATTTTTCCAGCTTTATTGAGGTACCAAATAAAAATTGCATCTACTTAAAAGTACAATGTGATGTTTTGATATATGTACAGGTTTATATTGTGAAATGATTACCTCGATCAAGCTAATTAACACATCCATCACTTCACATAGTCACCTTTTGTCTTTCTTTGTGGTGAAAACACTTGACATGTACTCTGTTAGCAAATTTCAGGAGTATAATACATTGTTATTAACTATGGCCATCATGTTGTATGTTAGGTCTCCAGTAGTTATGTTTTAATTTTAATCATGTGCATGCATATGTGTACATGTGATTAATCATATATATATATGTGTGTGTACGTGTGCCAGAATAATAATACCACTGTTATCATCCACATATATATGATTAGTCATATAGATATGTGTGTGTGCATTTAAGTGAGGAACATAATAATACTGCTATTGTTACTGGAACAGTTTTTTTCTTATAATGTATCCCATTCAGGATATACAGTCCAGTCAAACCATTGTGTTTTAAAGTCACTTAAAATAATTTCTCTCTGTGTGGTGAAGCCACCAGCCAATACCATTAGGTTGGTTTGTTTTATTTCATTTTCATTTTAGGAATTGCTTTTTATTTTTTAAGAGTTTGTTTTATTTTTGTTTTATAGCCATGAAACTTAAATCGAGATATATTTGAGAAAGTTTAGCTTATATTCTTTCCTCTCAACTTGCTTTCCCCTTTGTCCTATGGCTAATGTTTTATTTTTAACTTCTGGTTTGTCCTTTCATTGATTATTTATAAAATAAGCAAATGTATATGTATAAACACTGCATAATGCCCATTTGTTAGATAAAATGTAGATACTATGCACACTGTTCTATACCTTGATTTTTTACATAACAATGTATTCTGGAAATCACTCCATGGCAGCATATTAAGATATTCCCCTTTTTAACAATTGAACAGTACTCTATGATGTGGACAGTCCACCACTTATCAACTAAATGAGTGGCCTACTGATGAACAGTTGGGTTGTTTCCAATCTGCTATTTCAAATAGGGCTGCAATTAGTAGCCTTGGGCACACGTTCTTTTGTTTTTTTGTTTTTTTAATTTTTGCTGGCTTATCTTTAGGAGAGATTCCCAGAAAAGGGAGTGCTAGATCAAAGGGCAGATGCACAGGTAATTATGTTCTACATTGCTAAATTCCACATACATTTTGTTTTCCAACCATCAATGCATAAACATACTTATTTCTCCACAGCAACACCAACATATTACTTTTGTCAGCCTAACAGGTGAACAGTAGTATCTACTTCACCACAAAATGTCAGATTATCAGAGCCACTCAATCAGATCTTACCAGATCTCAAACAGATCTTACCTAACACCAGACTACACTAATGATTGAAAAAATAAAGCAAGTAGCAACAGAGACACATGTGCTTCTCTGAAGGGACACCAAATCATCAGATACAGCTTCCAAAAACGAATCCTCTTTCTCCCATTGGAATGTGTTCTGGATGTCAGAGTAAGACAAATCCTAACTGTGTGTAATACAAGTCAGCTCAAAGTCTTAGTTTTTGAACTCTGTTAGTCGTGTAGAGAGAGAGAATTTATGCAACCCAACATCCAGTCTGCAGAGAGTTGACAAGCTTGTTTTTAAAAACCTCTTGAGCAGGTTTTATAATTACTCTTAGTTACAACTTGAATACATACTCTACAAAGGTGCCATCTTTGGTCTTATTCACTGCTGAATAAATGTGAAGTTATTTAATTGATTCAGTTATTTTTTCTCTTTGCCTCCCTCTTGCCATGCTCGGTGCGTGAAACGGGAACTGTCAGAGTATTAAAAGATTAGTGGGCATTCCATGGAGAAATGGGAAACTTTGGGTCACCACTAAAAACCTTCATAAAAAAAAATCCTATTGTCGTAGTTACTCATGTTGTTAGGAGCTTGTTCCTCAGAATATTTGGCTTTGATACCAAGCCATGCTCTCGTTCATGTTTTTCGCTCACTTCTGGAAGTTTCCCTGTAGATTAATTTGAGTCATGAGGGTTTATATTCTTCAGAGGATAATGCTGATGCCATCACAATATAATTAGAATTTTAGAATGTGGGGTAAAATCTAACTAGGGCTTCAGTTGGATCTGCAACTTA
This sequence comes from Galeopterus variegatus, assembly GCF_000696425.1. Taxonomy (NCBI): domain Eukaryota; kingdom Metazoa; phylum Chordata; class Mammalia; order Dermoptera; family Cynocephalidae; genus Galeopterus; species Galeopterus variegatus. The sequence goes on along the minus strand of NW_007726625.1, from coordinate 333,125 downwards.
CATAACCAGTAATAACTCAGTTCCAAATGCTATAACGTTGCCTATAATTAGAAAGTCCCACTTTCATAATTGATGGTTAGAATTACTGTAATCGGTACTTAATGGGCTTACTTTAGGTATTCTTATAATCAAGAATGCGTAGGCAGCCTGTTTATGCCTTTCGAAGTCAGATTTGCAAAGATTGTCCCTTTAAGGAAATAAGGTCACTTTATAAAGCATGATTCTCTTATGCTCTACTTTGTTAAATGACATAGTTTGTAAGTTTTCAAAGAGCCATCTGTATTCTATAATTAGAGCAGTATATTTTTCTCCCAAACATTTGACAAATTAAGGATCCCAAGGTCTCAAACACAACTTTTCACAGCATGTGCATAATGCTAGAAGCTTCTGTTCATATCAATTCAAGATGAGGATAAGCCATTAGTAGGAAAAACAAGATTAAAAGGACAAAATAGAGAACTAGACTTGGGGCAATACGTGAGTTAAAGTCAGGAGTCGGCCATTCACTAGCTTGGGGAAGTCTCCGAAGCCCTCTGGCCTTTGTTTCTCATCCAAAAAATGGGGATAATACGGAAGAAAGAAAGAGTAGATCAGTTCAATAAATATTTTCCTGAGTTTCTGACATGTATCCGGTCCTTCTTTAGTGTAGGTAAGACAGAGAAAACCAGGATAGACTTAATGCATTTAGAAAGTTTATTTTGCAAGACAGGAAAACAGGCCTACAGTTATGTTTTGCTTAAAGACAGGCATGCATTCTGAGAAATGTGTCATTAGGTGGTATGCTAACATCATAGAGTGTCCTCACACAAACCTAGATGGTGTAGCCCACTACATGCCTAGGCCGTATGGTACAGTCATTATAATCTTATGGGACCACCATCATATATGTGGTCCATCATTGACTGAGATGGCATCACGTGGTGTATGACGTAATTACACTATAATTTAGAGAGGGAGAGAGTGCCGATGTGTATAATAAACATGCGTGAATGACCAAAAGAAACGTAGATAACTATTTCTTCATTCATTTCTTAAGTGGATATTGATTGACACTTCTTGTATGCCAGAGACTGAAGACACTGAGACAAAGCAAAAAATGTCCCCGCTTTCACGCATGCCGCGAGAGGAACATAGATGTTGCAAAGAAGAATAAAGAAGGGATAGAAAATAGGGAATGAGGTGGGGGTAGAAGGTCTCTGTGACAAGACGATGCTTCAGCCAAGGCTCACAGGAGGTGGAAGAGCGAGCGGGGCAGACAAAGGATGTTCCAGGCAGACGGAAGTGTGACCCACACACCCTCAGGTGGGCGTGAACTTGGAGAACAGTAAGAAGTGAGGCTAGAGCACTATTTTAGGGTCTTGCAGGCCATGATAAGGATTTTGGATTTTACTCTGTGTGTAATGGGGCCATTAGGTGGTTTTAGATAAACAATGACATAATCTGACTTATTTGTTTTAGAAAAGATTACTGGGGCTCCTGTCTGAGGCAAGGTTATGTACAGGGAGAGAAGGTGAGAAAATTGGACAGTGAGCGGATGCTATGAATCCCAAGGGATAAAGTGTCTTTTCTTCAGGATGTGGCACGATGGCCAGGCTCAGAGAGCAAGGAGCTAGGAGAATGCTGAGCCAGCCCTTGGCCTGTGGAAACTGGAGTGTGGAGGAAAGTGTAACTCCTCCAATGGTCTACAGAAAAGCAAAGGTTTCCATTAATACCAGAGGATAGAGGGAGCAGGTGAGAAGAAGGTAGGCTGAGGAAATAGGGGGTGCCTGATAACCAAGCAACTGGTTTTCTCAGAAGTACAGGTTTTGAAAGAGGGGGAAAGAGAAAGAGGTAGAGAAACACAGAACAGTATGTGGATAAAAAATGTTTGCAAGGGGATAGCTTTCATTTTCACTAGTGACAATACACAGCTGGGCAGGAACAGCTAACAGACATAAATTGGGAGCCAAGTTCCCATGCAGTCTTGAAAGGTTTTCATATGATCCTAAGAAAGAGTCTGTGCAGGCAATCTCTTAATGAATGCTAATTAAAAACTATTTATTTAGGATATTTCCTACCATAACCAAATCCTTCAACATGACAATCCAATTTTTAGAAATTTATTGTCTAGAATAATTAAGGATGTGCGCAAAGGTTTAATTACAAATAGATATAATGCAGCATCATTAATAACAATTTAACTTTTAAGAGTCAAATAATTCAGCAGTATGAATAATTAGATGTATGTTCTCACAATAGAATATTACTTATACATTAACCCTTGTTGCACAATTATATTTGATAATACAGGAAATACTTGTGATATATTATTAAGTGAACAAAGCAAGTGAGAAACAGTTTCATATTATTCCATTTACCTTCATGTCTCATATCTGAGACTTCTTTATCTGAACCCCGTGGTTGAGGAGAAAGCAAGAGTTATATCTAATACTTTTACATAATATAAAAGTATCAATCAATAAACTAATTACTTCAAAAAGTAGTTCTTACTTAAATGTATCTCTCTGCTCAACACCAGTGCCCATCACAATAGTGCCCTAGTTGGTGCAAAGTTTTCAGATGTTATTAATATCTGAAGATAATCAGAAAGGGAGCCAAATTTGTTTATTGGTATATTAGTCTGTTTTTGTTGCTTATAACAAAATACTTGGAACTGGGTGATTTGTAAAGAAAAACGATATTTATTGCTTACATTTTCTGAGGCTGGCAAGTCCAAAGTCCATCTGGTGGTGGTGACAGTGACCGTGGGGTCTCACATTGCAAGATGGTCGAAGTAGAGAGAGCAGAGAGAGACAGACTCCTCTTCTTTTAAAGCCCTCAGACCCACACCCCTGACCACCATTTTTAATTCATTCACTACTGCATGGTCCTACAATCCAATCACCTCTTCAAGGCTTCACTTTTCAATGACCATAATAGGATTTCCCACTGTCTTAACAGTCACAGTGGGGGCCAAATTTCTAATACCTAAAACTTGGGGGTCACAATTCAAGCTTCAGGGAGTTTTGGGGGAACACAATTCAATCTACTACAATTGGTTGTTGTAAGCAATAAAAGAGTGTCCTACTATGCACCAGTTTCAGTCCTAGTACGGGGTCCTCCACACGTGTGCGGTTTTCTTGATGGACACACTAATAGAGATTCTTCCTAGACATGGTACATTTGCATGTTTCCCATTATTCCAGGACCAGGGAAGGCAAAGGTGTGGGGACGGGTCTTTGGGTGAGGGCAGAGCAAGATGGATATAAAGCCACCTTCATAGCATCCTTGGATTGTGATGAGGGATCATATCTTTTGCATCCTTCTGGGTCTCCCCTTCCTCATCCCTTCAGAGAGGTGGTATTATGTGGGAATCGAGAGTGAGACTCTGGAGTCAGACTTCAAATTTTAATTAATCAAATGCCATTGGTCTATTACTTATTTTCTTTACTCATCTATAAAATGGAGCTAAAAATTTTGTCTATTTCCTAGGGTAGATGAGATGGAATGTACGAGGTGCTTAGAACAGGATTGGTCACGTATTAGGCTCCCATTTTTTGTTAGCTACCATCTCCACCACCACCCAAACAGCACCATTATCATCACTGTCGTCCCCACCGCCACCACCACAACCATCACCAGTGATGGTGATCCACAGTGCCCACTTTCAAAATTGGCTCTTCTAAACTATTTTGATCATTTAATTTGTTTAAAGAATTACACCTAAGTTCTTCAGGTGGGTTACAATGTATAATAATCTAGTAGCATCTTTTGTAAAATAATACCATCACTATATCACATTTAGCATTCAATGACCGTCATGACTCAATAACTAAAATGATAATATTGATAATTGACCTGCTCCATTATTCAATTGTTATCTTTTAGATAAAAGCCCTGAATTTAGATGTTTAATTTTGCAGAGTATTTGAAAATAAACTCAGCGGGTTATATGGATTTAAAGGCATAAATGGCCAGCAATGGAGCCAGCCCGACACCCGGGATCCTGAGAGATGGGGACCATGGGCCTTAGCCCTGCCTCTGCCACACATCCAGGCAATGGAACCGGCCTCAGATGGGGGCTGAGATCCTGAGATGGGGACTGGGCCAGCCCTGCCCCTGCCTGCAAACAGATCCTAGAAAGTACTTATTAACCACATGTGTTTCTTTGGGGTTTGTGACTTATCTGCACATACATGTCCTTCACCAAATTTCTGCTTAGGTTTTTCCAATTCATTCTTAAGAGTTCATTTTGCAATGAGAACGTTAATCTTTGTGTGTTTAAAAAAAAGAAGAGAGAGAGTAAAATAATGGTTACCAGAGGCTGGGATGGGTAAGGGTGAGGGGGAAAGATTAGTGGTGAATTAATGGGGACAAAACTATGCTATCTACCCTAAGTGCATCATTGTGGAGGACATGCATGTATTGAAACAACACACTGAACCCCACAAAAATATATAAAAATAAAGTTGAGTTAAAGATATTTTAAAAATAAAGTCATAAATTGGATGTATAAAATTTTTATTTTCCATTTCTTACCCTGTACAATCTTGTATATTTGTACTTCAATATTAAAGGAAATTAATACTTACAATACCTTATTAGGGCAGAAGTTTCCTGCCCAATAATTCCTCCACCTTTTTTTCTTAATAAAACAAACCATGATTTTGATGAAGAAAACAATGTATCCAGCTAAAAGTCTGTGTTTTCCACCATCCCCTGAAGATAAGGCTTGCCATATGACATGTTTCGGTCAGTGAAATATAAATGGAAGTTACTTGGTTGAACTTTTTGGGAAGAACTTAAAGAGCTAAATGTGCAGGTGCTCTTTTGCCCTTTCTCCTGGATGGAATGTAGATGCAATGGCTGGAATAGCAGCAGCCATACAGGTATTATGAGGCAATCTTGAGAATGAAGTCACACACCAGGAATAGTAACACTGAAAAACAGGAGGCTGAGACATCTGAGTAATGAATCCTAGACTGCCTATCTTCAGGTCACACATTAAACAAAGAAAAAATAAGCTCATATTTTTAACCTACATATTTTTCCTTGCCTCTCTTACTCTTTCCAATATAATACTTGTTAAGACAGACTGTAAAAATTTGCTTTTCTTATGTGATAGGTTAATGCTAAAATGTTGTTTTTTATAACAACAGTCTTTTCCTTATTCTTATAACCAACAAATTAATAAATGTATGTTAATAAGCACATTCTATCCACCAAGGTCTGTGTTAAACATTGTGAGGAATGCAATGATTTTTTTCAGATTGCTTATAAACTGGTAAGACATTGACAATATGGTGTATAGTTTAATCATATTAATATGTCAGCTTCCAAAGCCCAAATATTGCAAAAAAGTTGTAAAAGACCTAGCCAGATTTCCGCTAGGATATTAAAGTTATGTATTATCTGCACTTAATATTTGGTAAGAAGCCAAAAATATGCTTCTTACAGGGCATCATGAGTTTAAAAGCCCCTCCACTGCACAAAATAAAGCTATTTTCAAATGATAAGGAAAGTACATTTTAGTTAGATGATTGTCCCAAAGCTTGCCATTTCCTATGGAACACATTACATAGGATATGCTATTTCGAACCATAAATGCCTGTGAACAGCTCATATTCTCAAAATTTTTTATTTATCCACAAGTCAACAACATAAGTTTATTTTTCTACATGTTTCATGGGGTTTTCTGAGCTATCTGTGGTGCTCTTCGATCCCTATAATGTTTTCAGCTTCCACGAGGAGCATTAGTCTTTGTGGGCATAGATGTCAAAGGAACATGTGTGATTAAAAACTCCATCTCCACGGAATTCTCTGCTAAATTCACAGGGGCTATCTTTAAAGCTGGAAGAATCCCCTTGATACTGTACTTATTCAGTCTGAACATTGCAAAAAAGGTTAAAATATACTATTGTTCACAAATCACTGGATTTCCACAAATAAACATGGATTTGAGAAAAGACTGAAGATTATTATTTTTTATAGCACTGTCCTGCCTTGAGACATTTAATGACTATAAACCTTTACTCTTAAAAGTACTGATGATATAACTTATTTATTCATTCATTAATTCATTCAACAATATAGCCAGACCCCAGACACTCTTCTTAGTGCAAAAGTTATAGCAATTAACAAGACAGAACTCATATCCTAGTGAAGGGAGAAAAACAAAATAAAATTTCCTAAGTAAACAAAAAATAATAATTTGGGGTAATTCCATGAAAAAAACGGAATAAAAAAGACAGGGTGATTGGTAGGGACAAATCTTCATAGAGTAATAAGAGAAAGTCTTTCCAAGGGAGTGCATTTGAGCATAAATCTGAATTATCAACAGTAATTATTGATTATCAACAGTAATCATGAACAGTAACTATGCAAATATCCACAGAGACAGCACTCCATATAACAATAATAGCAGGTGCAAATACCCAGAGGTTGGAATGAATTTGAACTGTTCAAGGAGCACAATTTAAAAAAGGAGAGATTTATGGACTGACCTTCTACAGATGGAAACATGTAGGGTTTTGTAGGCCACAATTAGGAGTCGACATGTGATTCTATTCTATTGGAGGCATTAGGGGCAGGAAGACATGACCTGATTTCTAAAATGTTATTCTGGCTGTTGTGTAGAAAATGAATCAAAATAAGGCCAGAGAAGTAGGGAGACTGGTTCGAAGGCTATTGCCATCAGCTAGAAAGGAGATCGTGGTGGTTTGGACTGAGGGGAAGCCAAGAAGATGGCTTACATGATGTTAGAGGCTGCCATCATGCTTCAAAAATATTAAAACCTATAATAACATTTTGAAAAGGCACAATTATTGTTCACATTTTTCAAATGAGAATATTGAAGCTCAGAGAGCTTTAAAAAAAGTTGCATATAGTCATATAGTTAATAAGTTGCAGACCCTACACCAGGTCAGTGGTACTTCAAAGACTATACTCGTAAGTATTGAGTTGCCACGACTTCAGAGAAGTAGTTGCTGTAGATTTTCACAGGAAGGGTGACGGGCGTGAATGCCACAGGCTCAGGAAGTGGGAGTATCTGACTCTCACCTATGATCACAAGCCTGTTGAGACTGCAAAGGGTGTGAGATTTTATCCTACTTGCAAAGTTTCATACAGCAGGTAGAAGACGGGAGGCTCTTGGGGTTACGTCCCAAAGGCGCCACCTCTTAATACCGTCACACTGGTGATTGGGTTTCAACATAGGAATTTTTAATCTGAACATATGAACACATGAATACACAATCAAACTCTGTGAATGAGGAAAAAAGTTGTTGGCCTTTGGGTAGGCATACTTCTACCCCAGTTATTCTCTGGTGTTCAGGCAGGGCACTGAACAAGAGGGATGAGCTGGCATGCCACGATCACTAAAAAAAAGCAAGTAGTGACTTTCTAGATTGTTACCCAACCTTAACAATGAGGAGGAATTCTGTCGTTTATGCCAGCCTGGTTTGACAATGGATACAGAGGCTGCCAATTAATTTGGCAAAGAGCTCCACTTCAGTGAACTTTAAATGAAAAGCACAAAAGAGGACAAGTGGGAATTATATTGTAACCTGATTCCTGAGTCACTGAACAGAGCAGAGCAAAAGGTCTTCTTGGCATATGCTGTCATTGGGCCGAAAGCAGAAGGTAGTGGAGAGAAAGCTGTTTATGTGCCTGGAACCTGTCACAAAAATCCCAAACAAGCAAAATGAATGTTACGTCTCTCAGTGGGTAGCACAGCCCTGCATTCAGCAGTACGCCTGCTTGCAGGTGTAGTCAGCATTATTTTCCTCTTTTAATAACATCCACCATATTGATGGTAATTTGCAGGTTTTTAAGTTCTGCATATGTTCCTACTGAAATAATCCTTTTTTTGCTTCCCTGAGACTTTGCTCAAGAAATCATCTGAACTAAGCAAAAAAAAAAAAAAAAAAGAAAGAAAGAAAGAAAGAAAGAAAGAAAGAAAGAAAGAAAATTGTACATTAATCAAAAAATGTCTTTGGAAATTTCTCCAGGCTCTTGTGCATAAAGTACTGCCCCTATTGAAATGATGATGGCGACGTTAGGGAACTTATTGTTATGAATTGGAATCATTGTCACGGGATATTTTTCATTGAGAATTATTTTACATAATTAGGTCTGTATGATATTTCTTAAAGGTTTTTTTAAAAAACTTTTTTTTTTTTATCACACAGAGACTATTATTGCAATTTATTAGTGGACCTAAGTGTACCTAGAACTATGAATGTGTTTTTATATGGACAGCTGTGTGTGTGTTTCTGTATATGTGTTTGTGTGTATGTGTGTGTTTTTGTATATAGGAAATTTTAAAGGGACATCAAGGATGAATCTCTCTATATATGTATATATAGGTTCAAATATTGGCCCAAATAATAATACATTTCCAACTAGATAATTACCAATGTAGATCATGTGGAGCTGGTGGTTCAGAGTGTGGCTCTGGAGTCAGACTCCAAGGTTCCAATTCTCACCTTATCACTTGACCTTGGGAAAGTTTCTTAATTTCTCTGAGCCTCAGTTTCCTCATCTATTGATTGAGTTAATAATAGCAAAAACGATAGTAACAATAATAACAGTAATAATGACAATGCTGGCAGTGAAACTAGCTAATGGTCATTGAGATGATACTAGTTAATGGCACTGTTCTAAGCACCTCGCATGTATGCACTCAATGTTTTTTCCAGCTTTACTGATGTATAATTGATGAATGAAAATTGTATTTATTTAAGGTGTACAACATGATGTTTTGGTATATGTATAACGTGAAATGGTTACCAAAATTAAGCTAATTGACATATTCATCACCTCACATAGTTGCTGTTTTCTTTTTTTTGTTGTTGTGAGAACGCTTAAGATCTATCCTCTTAGCAAATTTCGAATATACAATACAGTATTGTTAACCATAGTCATATTGCTGTATATTAAATCTCCAGAACTTATTCATTTTGCACAGCTGAAACTTTGTACCCCTTGACCACCATCTCCCTATACCCTCTCCCCTGGCAACTACCATTCTACTCTCTGCTTCTACGAGTTTGACTGTTTTAGATTCCGGGTGAAGTGAGATTGTCTCACTTATTCTCAGTATTCCTTTTTCTATGTCCAGCCAAACATACTGTTTCCCTGTTGTCACAAATGGCAGGATTTTATTCTTTTTTTTTTTTTTTGTCTTTTTTTTTTCCGTGTCCGGCAACGGATCGCAACCCTCAGTGTTGCTCCCGCGCCTCGCTCAGCCAGTGAGCGGGAACCGGTCTGTATGTGGGATCCGAACCCTCAGGCGGGAGCGCCGCCACGCTTCCCAAGCGGCGCACTATCCAGTGCACCACCGGGCTGGCCCAGGATTTTATTCTTTTTAAGTTGACTCATTTAATATGATTAATATTAATAATTACAGGGATTGGTGAGGATGAGATGCAAAATTATGCACCTAGCACAGTACTTCATACATTATAAATATTTTAAAATATGCATTAGCCAAACTATTATTAATTGAATGAATGAACTGGGCAAGCAAGTCAAAATGGACAGACCAATTATGCATGGAGATCCAGCCAAAGACTTCCAGTCTGTATTACTTACTTAATTTTAGAGGTAATACCAAGGCCTTCTAGGATTTTCAAAGTGTATCCTACCCTACTAGGATTCAAAAAACATGTTCAAAGCTAAGGATCTCTTGTCTAGATTCTTTTAAATAGACCTTGAAAGATTTCCACATGTTAGAATGGAGATCTGGTTATTTCTAGCTACAGCCTCAAGAATTTAATTAAATATTTGCACAATAGATCCTTTTTAAAGAACATTTTGGGAGGAGAGTTATACCACCTGCTGCCTTTCCAGATCGGTTCATCACCCCCTGGCGTTTTCGTTTTCTGTGGAGTCTGGCCCTTGGCAGTGCAGAACCACACCCTACTGAGGACAGCCGGCCCTCCCCAGGCGAAAGGTTCAGACGGGCTTTTCTTGCCTCCTGGTTTCAGCTGCATTGCTAAGCCCTTCCCTGTTGACTTTTTAATAATGGACACAGAAAGCCGGCTGTGACAGTTCCTTCATTCATTCATTCACGCACTCATTCTCTAAAGAGCACCCTAGCCATCTTTGAAGGAAGCAAATCAGATCCCATATCTTAAATGTTTAAAAGCATCAGCAGTTTCTCATGGCAGCCAGAAGATAAGTCTATCCCGTAGGTTAGCCCATAGCGCCCCACAAGGTCCCCACCTCGCCCACCTCTGTCTTCATTCACATCGCACTATGCCAGCAGCACCTGACTTCCTGCCTTTCGCTGAACCAGCCAAACTTCCTTAGCCCCAAGGTCTCTTCTCCACCAGCACGCTCCTCTCTACATTTCCCATGAGTGGCTCAGCTCAAACATTCCCTCCTCAGGGAGGCTGTTCTTCCTACCCTACTTAAAGGCATTCTCCCTTCCCCAGTGCCCAGAACAGTGCTAGACACCTAACAGGTGCTGGTAGTTATGCACTGAAATCCCATGCGTTATGCTTCTGCTATGTGCAAACTGTTCTCTTTTTAAAAAGACATTTAGATATATAATTAGAACCAAGGAGGATTCATGAGATTTTACATGACCTCTTAGAAGAATGGCTAGTACTTGGAATGTCTGTTGAACTTTAAATGGCTGTAGGAGCCAGGCAGGTTGAAGTCAACCTAATTATAAAGGAAGAGGAAACGGTGAGGGTTGTGGCCAAATGCAGAGTCACGCTCCACTTGAAATAATTTAAATTCAATTCAAAAAAACAAAAAACGGTAGCTTTTATCATTGGTTTGGCTGGCTGGTTTTCAATTCTTGATGCGGTGTTTACTCTGCCAAGCGTTTTCCTGTGCACTTTACATATGTTCTTTCATTTAACATTCATGGCAGCCCTGTGAAGGAGGGACTGTTATTGACGTCTTTTACATGCACAGTGCTCGAGGTTTTTCTTTAAAGGACCAGGTAGTAAATATTCAGCCTTTGAGGGCTATGGAGCCTGTGTTGTAACTACTCAACTCTGTCGTTGTAGCTCAAAAGCAGCCGCAGACATTACATAAACAAATGAGTGTGGCTCTGTTCCAATAAAACTTTGTTTACAAAAAGAAGCAGCAGGCTGGATTTAGCCTGCTGTAGTTTGTCAATCCCTCTTGTGGAGGGTAGGTAACTTGCCGACATTTAAATAGCTATTGAATAGCAGCTAGAGCTTGAACTCAGGTTGTCCCAACCCCTGGATCCTAGATTTTGAATACTACGCTTCTGTACTACCTCTTCCCACGCTGGTCCATCCAGTAGGTCTGGGCCACTACTGTTTTTAATAACTATAATAAATATTTATTGGGTGCTTAGTACATACTAGGCACTGTCTAAGGGATTTACCTGTCTTCTGTCTACCTATCTATCCATCTGTATCTATCTATTTGTCTATCTATCCATATCTATCTATCTATCTATCTATCATCTATCTATCTATCTTTCTATCTATTTATTTATCTTCAATGATTTATCCTTCTAGTGCTGAAGGAAGACACCACCACTCAATATCTGAAACAAAATGCAGAATTTATTGCTTGCTAAGCACAGGAGACCTGAGACCCATTCTGGTAAGATGTAGTCTCTCTGTGAGTCAGCACAGAGAACTAATCTTTTTAGGGTTTGAAGATACGTGGAGTGAAAGGATTAGTGGGCTTTCAGAAGCAGAGAGTTGAGGGACTGCTGACCTATAGCTCTCGAGGCCCGGTTAGTTGCTGGAGGCGGCTGTGGGCGGCTGTCAGAAGAGTGGTGACGGGAAAAATCATGCTCAGTTTTTCCCGCTATTCTCTCAACACACTTTTTTTTTTTTTTTTTTTCCCTTTTTGTCTTTTTTCATGTCCGTCAACGGATCGTAACCCTCAGTGTCGCGCCCGTACCGGACCGGGACCGGCAACGGAATCGCAACCCCCGGTGTTGCTCCCGCACCTCGCTCAGCCAGTGAGCGGGAACCGGTCTATATGTGGGATCCGAACCCTCGGCGGGAGCGCCACCACACTCCCAAGTGGCGCACTGTAGCAGTGCGCCACCGGGCTGGCCCTTTCAACACACTTCTGACATCAGATGTGTGGTGGTTTCTCCCCACACACTAAGCAAGCAAGCACGTCTATAATGGACACCAGATGGTGTCCTTTAATTCAATTCCTTCACTATCTACCTGGCAATGGTGTCAGATCCCACAGTGGGGCTCTGTCCCACAAGACTGCCCCCCAGTTCAGATGCCAGATGCAAGATGCAGGTTATTTCACCTGCGCTTCTGACCTACCAGTTGTAAATCAGGGGTCCCACAACCCCACTCCTTGAGTTTGATGGATTTTCTGAGCAGCTCACAGAATTCAGGGAAACACTTCACTTACATTTACTGGTTTATTATAAGGGAGATTAAAAATGAAACAGATGAAGAGATGCCTAGGGCCAGGTATGCTGAGGGGATACAGAGCTTCCATGCCCTCCTCGGCATACCACCCTCTGGGAAGCTCCATGTGTTCAGCTATCTAGACGCTCCGCAAACCCTGTGCTCTTGGGTTTTTATGGGAGTTTCATTGCGCAGGCATGACAGAAGCATGAAAAACCATGTGGAAATGAGAATGGACAAAAGGGTATGATCTACACAAACAGACTAAATGGGGAAACCCAGCGAGGCCTATTTGTTCAGGTTCTCCTTGGCTTCTCTATGCAGGGTTCCTTCCTCTGGGTATGGGGCAGGACCCCTCCTAAAATGGGGGTCTTATCACCTGCAATCAGACAAAGTAGGTCATAGGATTTCCTTATTGTCAGCTCTGGGACAAAAAGGCAGAGGAAGATAACAGCCCTGCCTTGGGGAGCCAGGAACCATGGACGAAAATCGTTATATCATCTATATCTATATCTATATCTATTCTCATATCACAAGTGGGTTTGGATGAACTTCATGGATAGTTTGGGATCAATTTGAAATCATTTCTGGTGATTCCCTGTTTGTGGTATGGATTAGGATCAAAGTAAATTAGTATTTTTTCTCTTGAATTTGGATTCTAAGAACTTTTTATGCTTATAACAATCCTATAAGGCAGCTACTCTTATTATCCCCATTTGCTGTATGAGAAAACTGAGGCACACAGAGGTTATGTGAGTTGCCCAGATTCTTAAGGCTGGTAAGTGGTAGAACTAGGATGTTAAAACTTGAAGTCTGGCTCCAGACTCCATACTCTTCACTGTGACCCTCTTCTGCCTCCCATGTCCAAGGTTTGCTTTCTGTGAATATCACAAGTTGATCATTTACAGGCATTTAGATTAATTCCTAGTTTGAATCTATAAATTTTATTCATTTTAGCTCAACATTTGTTCTCATCTCCATTCCCTCTTTTGGGTGAAAAATGGCCACTTAAAAAAGAACATCCACACGGCCAAATTCTTGATGTGAAGTGCAGTGCCATTTAAAATAATTGTTCCTTATATTTTAGCTTCTAACCAAAAAGTCAGGCTTGCTTTTGCTGAAAGGTTAATAAGCAGAAATCTTGACTTCACAATACATCAGGATGGATAAATGACTATTTGAAAGATAATGCAAAATTATAGTCTAGTTTAACCCTAATGGGTTTGTTCTTGACTCTTAGACCAACCTTGCAAAAGGTTAAGTGGAAAATTAAGAGAAAAGAAGAGTCTATCTCTGCAAATTTATGTTCCACCTTTTACAGGACTAAATAGTCATGGCCAACATTTATGGCAGAACTAGGAGAGTTATTACTAAAGAATTGTAACTAGAGAGTTTTAATTGTCTCCTACGCAACCAGAGACTAACTCAGGGAACAGAAGACTTGGGTTTAGGCCTGTTTTCACCCAAGATATAAAGTCCTGGGAAAAGGGCTGAATCTATCCATATGTATTAGTTTTCCAGGGCTGCCATAAGAAACTACTACAAACTAGGTGGCTTAAAATAGTAGAAGCTTATCTCACAGTTCTGGAGGCCAGAAGTCTGAAATGAAGATGTGAGCAAGGCAACGTTCTTCCTGAAGCCTCTAGGGGGCATCCTTCCTTACCTCTTCCAGCTTCCGGTGTTTGCTAGCAACCCTTGGTGTTTTGTGACTTGTAAATGCATCACTTGATCTCTCCCTTTGCCATCACATGGCTGTACTCCCTGTGTATCTCTTCTCTTCTTATAAAGCCACCAGTCATACTGCATTAAAGCTCCATCCTACCTACTATGACCTCATTTTAATTAATTACATTTAAAATGACCTTATGGGCCGGCCCAGTGGCGGACTGCTACAGTGCGCCGCTTGGGAGCGTGGTGGCGCTCCCACCGAGGGTTCGGATCCCACATACAGACCGGTTCCCGCTCACTGGCTGGGCGAGGTGTGGGGGCAACGCCGAGGGTTGCGATCCCATTGCCGGTCCCAGTCCGGTACGGGCGCGACACTGAGGGTTGTGATCCGTTGCCGGTCATGAAAAAAGACAAAAAGGAAAAAAAAAAAATAAATAAATAAAATGACCTTATTTCTAAATAAGGTCACATTCCAAGGTACTAGGGGTTAGGACTTCAACATATCTTTTTTTTTTTGGGGGGGGGGCAATAATTCAATCCATAACACAGGGATTCTATGTTCTCACTTGTTTTATGATGAAAAGATCACCTTCTTCATAGGGGTGCTGAGGGAAGGTAATGAGAATCCAGTCCTTTGGTAAGAAAGTACTATGTAATTATTAAATATATCACTGCTAGGTTAATCCAAAAGATGAAGACTTATTCATGAGACAGCCTTTATGAGGTCTAGAATTCTTTAATTACAGACTCCACTATCTTCCTTTGTCCAGGAGCTAAGCTTCCCAAGGTGCATTTTTACCAGAATAATAAGTAACTTCAAAATAAGTGAGATATACACAAAAAGATGATCATTTCTGACCCAGATGTAATGTTGCAGCAAGTTTCAGAAATTGCTTCCTTTATTTATAGAATGGACACTTTTTAAGAGAAAACCAGCTTCTCGCCAGAGATGCAAAAGAGTGTTTCTTCTGGAAGAAGTAATTTTATGGATAATGCAGGAAGTGCTTTCAGAACTCTCCAGAAGTAAAATTTGCACGAAACTGAAATAAAGCTTCTATAATCTTGTTTTGGGTTTTGTTGCTCATTCCCTCATCTATTCAACAAATACAGAGCACATTAAATGTCAGGCACACACACCAGAGGGGCAAAGATGTATAAGTGTGGTTGGTGTCCTCAGGGAACCCACAGATGAGTGGAGAAAACATGTAGAGAAATAACCATGACATCACAGTTCCACGGAAGGAACGTTTCCAAAATGCTGTGGAGACAACTCATGCCGTTGAAAGAAATTAGGGAACGTTTTCTTGAGGAGAAAACAAAAGCAGGGAATGTGACTGTGCAAAGACCAAGGGGAATATATACTATATTCTATATTATTTCCTCTGAGTGGCTGGAGCGCAGAGTGCGAGGTGCCTGAGGAGAGGGGGAAGGTGATGGACGAAGGCAGAGAGGTAGGCTGGGCCACGTCTCAGTATTTTCCTTATGTCATGCCAAGGAATTTGGGCTCTGTCCATGTAGAGTGATAATTTTTTTATTCACTTAATACTATTTTTTTATTTTAAATTAATCTGAGCTTTGTTATATAGAATTTACAGTGTAGAAAAGTAAAAATATAAAAATTGAAATCATGTTTAATCCCAACACCCAGAGATAAAGTTTTTAGTGTTTTATGTATAATCTTCAGTCATTTTTATAATTAAATGAATACGATGTCATGTATTTATTTCATTTTAAATTTATTTGCTACTATCTTGAGATATCTATCTAATCATCTAGAGAATTCTCTCTCTTTCCTTTTGACACTGAACATTATACTTCGTACTAAAGGAATTTGTCTAAATAGCATGTTGACATAACTACATTTTAGAAAGAAGATTGACTTTGGTAACTAGGAGATGCTCTAGAGTCTTAAACAACATCAAGGTAGGTTTTGCCAAACACTTTTGAACTCTTATTATTTTCCTGGCTGTAGAATTGATTGTCTTGACATATTTTGATTCCTGATGTGATTCACAGAAACAAAATGCATGATTTTTTTTTTTTTTTTTCTGAAAGGAAATTTCAAGTGTTAAAGGCAAGGAAAATGTCTTGAGTAAATGAAAAAAAAAAAAAAAAACCCACAAAAAAACCCCACAAAGAACACCTCCTCCATGATGCCTTGAACATGCAACTTATCCAGTCACGGTTGTTTCACTGCAGTAATTACCAAAAAACATAAAGATTCTACTCACTTCTGTCATAAAGACAGGCAAAATAAAAGTGAACCTTTAGCTGCCTGTTTCTCAAATTCCTGAACGGCCTGATTAAACTATTCTATTTTCCCAACACCCTCTAACATCAAATTTGAGTATTCTATTTCTGTTAAGTCTGGAGGAGAGACTTACTTTACAGTCTGAGCATGCTATGTATCACTTTCAGCCTAAGAATGCTATAAACAGCATCACTAGAAGACACATAAGCATTGTTGACAACATTAAAACAATCTCAAATAATCCATCACAAGAATAAATCTTAGATCAGCATAACATCTTATTACACATCACACTTTTTACTTGTCCTTTAAATTTAAAATAATAATAGCAATAATACCATTAGAATGAATCTAAATAGGCCCACAGGGCAATAAGTAAAATAACTGTGCATAAGAATGTGACTTTTTACAGTGTCTCTCAGGTTTTTTCTAAGTTTAAGATGGTTTAATTTTTTTGACATGAAAAATCAGTAGTTCGTTGCAATTTCGACGATATGTAATAATATCCACAATACCACTAAAAGCCACTAAGAGCCACTAGAGCTCAAAACAGTAAATCGGAATGATTTTTTTTTTTTTTTGTCTTTCTTAAATTAGAGGTTGTCTACTATATTTTTTAATTTACCATGTCTTGGCAAACTAATAACATTTATCTAGGATGACATTTTGTATCTTCAAGGGAAAAGAAAAATATGTATCTAGAGGGAAAAATCAAATTATCTATAAGGAAACAAAAATCAGTCCCTTCCGGGAAAGGGGAAACTTAGTGCTGACCATTGTTAAAAGATAACATTGAGAGAGATAAAATCATGACTCCCGTACAGATATCAATATGAGCATGTGTTGTAGATTTTATATATATGAGGATCCAGGCTGATTTTACAACTGGTTCAAAGGGAAAGTCAAAACAGCACAAATTTATCTGGAGTAAAGGAATATTGAGATGAATTGCAAACAAAACCAAAAACTGTTTTCTCCATAAAGTGGGAGGGAAGTCAATTTGGACTTCCACCAGATAAGACATGCTTTGCATATTTATCAGTTATCTACGATTTACAGAGTTGGAATATAGCTCAAAGTCAAGAACAAAGCTGGACTCTGATAGCACTGAAGGGTGTGCTATAGACAACGCAGTTTTCCACTGAAACACTATTTTTTATACCATGATGTTCTCCATCTCTTCCTGGCTCTGTTGTCTTCTCTTTTCATTATGCCAGTTTTCTGCAACACTAAACTTCAGAATTAAATAAAATGATGTCTACATATTTAGGAGAAAGAAAACCATAATAAAGCAAGGATCTAAGCCCAAACATCACTGGCAGTCTTCAAGGGCAGTGGACAAATACTTTCCCACTGCAATGAAAGTTCCGTGATCCCAAGAACTTCAGCTGTTTAGTCCACTACTAGTGACAGATCCTGGTTTTTGTGATCTGAAGCTTCTACCATTATTAAATCCCTCTTTAAAAGAAAAAATTATAAATACAGAATTAGGGACAAATCAAAATATTTCTTTAGAATGGAAAAAAAATTATTAGATAAATCATAATTCATAAAAAATTATGTCACAAATTACAAATTATTTTAAAGTTGATAAAAACCACATCACAGGGCCAGCCCCTGGCTCACTTGGGAGTGTGGGGTGCTGACAACACCAAGTCAAAGGTTAAGATCCCTTTACCCATCGTCTTTAAAAAAAAAAAAAAAAAACTCCCCCAAAACACATCACAAATTACAGAAAAATAAGATATTATTTACTTTTTTGTAAATTATGACTCATACCTCCATGTCACCTTTTTCTCATACCTTTTGACCATTTCTTCATATGAAAATGAAATGATTTTATAATATCATTTTGTAGTGGAAGAAATGAAATATAATTTAGTGTTTCTTCTACTATGGCTGATTATTTCTATTTTGAGGGCAGTTTTATGTGCTGTTTTGTGTGTATCTATGAGACTTCCTCAAGACAAGATGTGTTAGATAAGCTGAGATGTGATTTAAAATGCTAGTGCTCATTCTTTGTGATTTGTGCACTATGAATTCAAGAATTCTGAAATTCTGTTTCTTATGATTCATATCAAAAGAGAAATGAATGTGTATGGTGCATTTATTGTAACATAAGCTATACTATCATGTAGATTATCAATGATAGAGATCTTTGGTGTCTGAGTGTTGGGGACCTATAGCCCCACACCCCTTCTTGTGTGACCAGGCCTACGTGACAATCTGCTTATGTCAGATGTCTGTGCTTATGGGATATCTGCCTCATAATCTGTGCCTGGGACGCTGTGCTCCTGGCTATGCAAGTCTACTCAAGAGTGACCTCTTATCTCCTTCCAAGTTTCTGCTTTCTTGTAAAGATTGGGGGCTTCATTGCATCAGAGATTTTCTGACTTTGTTTCTTCTCAAGATCTTATCGTATTCCTGCATTCCTAACTCCTTACAATATGCTTGCTTTTTCCTATATAAGATGTAACCTAAGAATCAATAAACGAGACTTGATCAGAATACTGTCTTGTCTCCCATCTCTCGCGTCTCTTGTCCCATCCAATTCCCACTCCCCCCTCCAGGGTCTGCGTTGAATATCCCGCAGGTCGGGACATTTTTGGCTCTGAGTTTTTCATAGACTCATATCTGATTCTGAATATTGTGAGCCATGTTTCTCTCCCATGGTCCACATATCTGTGGGGTCAGGATTTGACTCTTTTCTTATACCACTTGTGTTCTTGCACATTCATGTCATGAACCCAGGAGAGTCAACCCAGTAGGCACTGAGAGTCTCTCAGGAAGAGATCACTACAGAGCAAAACTTAACACATCAGTAACTATGAATTACATAAATATGAGGGTACTTCAAAAAATTTCTTGGAAAAATAGAATTGAAAGATAATATGCATCTTTCCATGAACTTTTGATGTACTCTCATATATCTCATTAAAACCAAAATCAGTGTATCCTGAATCCATATTTTTCTTAGCCAGATCCAGATGAAGTCCATGGTTACTCCACCACTATGCAATACAAGGGAAAGGGTCACAAACAGTTGGTGGGGAGGCAGACAACCATCCTAACTAATAGTGGTTAAAACAGATAAAAATGCAAAAATGCGTGTCTGTGCGAACATATTGCTAGTAACCCTTCCGCATTTCTCACTATATTCCCATTTCTTGCCCATTATATAAATTATAATAGGTACTTAATAAATCTATGTTTAATGATTAAATAAATGCTTGACGACGCAATATGGACAAAAGGATATATTTTTGTGAGGTTTCTACCCTCAAGAATGACCTGTACATGAAGAAAACAGTATTCAGAAGATTTTTAAGATTAGCATTTAATTTATTAAAGTTACAAATGTGAAAGTAAAATTAGCTACTTCTTAACCTTTAAGTGTAGCTCACAAATTTATTACCTTTTTATAAATACAGCATATATTAACAATTACTTTTAAGGGATGTTTTACAGATATTTGATTTCTTTGGCAAGCTTAACCACCTCAAATATTTAATGCATTTGCTTTCTTTAAGTATCACAAGGGCCTGGATTAATTAAAACAAACTTCTTGAATATTTACCAAGTCTTTTTCATGTACTAAGGATTAAACTTATAAAAATATGATAATTTTTTATTTTCTTAAAATGTTTCAGATGCATAAAATATATACAAACTTGTTATTTACAGAAAAATACTAATACTATGGTTAGTTACTCTAAAACTTTTTATACTTAATTTTAAAATGTAAGAGATGTGTTTCCATTTAAGGAATATGGTAACCATTCCAATTAACTGAATTTATTCATCAGCAGAGGCTTCATCCAGAGACTGCCTGGATTTTCACTGGCTCCCTGCTGGGCCTTATTGTGCTGTATTTTACAGTTTCCTTGTCATGTTTCCATAACTCCAGGATGTGGCTAATCAGCCTATTTCCCCGAATTTAAGTCAGACACATTCATTAATTCGCTAGTCTATCCACAGGCTGTGTAACTTTCACCCAAGTTGGTTACCTAATTTGATTTTGCTGTCTTTCCCTCCTCTTGAAACACATGACATCAGTTCTTGCTAACTCAGACTTGTGACTCTTATGGAATTTTAAAGACATAAATATAATTTTATCCCAAGGATGAAGACTTGTCAGCCTGATAATTTTTTAATATAGTCTCAAATTCCTACAACCAATGGAGACGTTTATAATAAAATCCAGTTGAATTTTGTACACTTCACATGGCCTTTGCCTGATTTGCATTTAAACTCAGGAGGTCATTCTACTGACAGAAAAATGTAGGTACATTTTCTGAAGACAAAATCAAAGACACCTGCTTGCTACTCATAAGAATGCAGCAAATAAAGAATTTCAAAGAAGGAAAATGACAATATAAAAAACTGGCAGTGATTAAGAATGACGAAATTTAATAGGACTTAGTTAAATGTGATAGCAGTGAATACAAATTTCAAAACTATTTTTTGAATGAGAAAGTACAGGATAAAAATAATAAATCTATGGACTGAAACTTTCAGTTTATTTCTATAGATACTAATGAGGTAGGATAGAGCTGATATAAAACAAAATATGCTACATTTTCTATTATGTATGTTTACACACTTATGAAATCTAATATAAATGTTAAAAATAATTACTGAAAAAAGCAGGTATGATGTAAAATCATCATCATCTATCATAATTTCATATCATATCATATCGCAAAAGTTAGGAAAGATGTAGGAACAAGGGGAAATAAAAATTGCTCAATCTTTCATTTTCTACAAAGAGATTTAAAAAATTTTTGAAACAAACATGAAAAGTAGATTTAAATATATTCATAAAATTATAAAATTATCTGCCTGTGGAATACAAATAGGACCGGGTAGGAAAGAGAAGAAAAACAAAAACCAAAACTGTAAAACTTTTCCTCTACTCTTTTATGTTCAGTCACTAGGACCTATAAATTAAAACTAACCCAAGACAAATTAACAGGAGAACAAAACCAATTTATTTAAATGTGCAAGAGGCTTACACGCAGGCAACTCAGTGATAAGTAACTCAAAAAGGTGGTTAGAATTTTAGACATACAAAACATTTTAATAGGTAAAGGAGAGGGGGAGAAAGGCGCTTATGGAAAAACAAAAGGCTTTTTGGAAAGATAAAGGAATTTTCAGGAGAACAAACTAGAGATAAGAAAATTTGTAATAAGGTGTGTCTATGCAGGTATAAGTGGATTCCCCGTCTCCTCCAGGGCCATAACACTCCCATTGAGAAGGGATTTGGGGTAAGTTCTATCCGGATTCTTACTTGTGGAAATACATCTGCCATAAAGAGGAAATCATAGTAGCCTTGTTTCCCAAAAGTTGTTGTTTTTATTCAGATAAGGGAAGCTCCTAGAAGGCGCTCTCTTCCTCCCTACCCCCCAGCATCTGTTGAATCTCAAATGTCTTCAGTTTAAAGTAATCTTTTATACTGACCCTGGGGGTCTGTATCCCTTTAATAGCATTGACTGCTGACTCTCTAAGTAGATCATCAGAATAACCTGCAGATCAAGCAGAGCCAAGTTCATTGTTTACTGATGTGAGAGAAGCCAGGGTCTCAGTAGCATCTCTAAAGGGGAGTTAAAAGTGGGATATATCTAAAGTGATATCTCTAAAGTGGGATATTTACAAGGTTTTTGTGATTTAATTTAAGGCGGATCTTTCAATGCAGGGGCCTGACTGAAATTTGACAAAATTTTTGATAGTTGAGAATTGATGAATGTGGAAAGTTGAAGATTTTGAATTGAATCTTCAAAGAGTAAACAATAATTTGATGAATCCACCTGAGTGATCTGTTTGCTAGAGAGAAGGGACTAGTGTTCCTTGTTCTAAAGAGAACAAGGTGAGTAGTCTATTGTTCACATAAATGGGGTTTTGAGAAGTTCCTAAAACAACACAGATATTTACAACTTTATGTTTCTGGGCAAGAATTTCCTACCCATAAATATAATGCATAGTAAAGTTATGTTAATATAGACAGTAAGAAGTGTGGATGTAGATGGTGTCAGTTGTCAATGCATTTTTTTAAAATTAAAAAATTAAAAATTAAAGAAAAACAGCTTTTAAAGAAAAAAGGGGGAAAGATGAGACATAGAATGATCATAAAATCAGAAAGCAAAAATTAGGAGGGCAGAAGGAAGGCCAGATGCACCAATAAATGTTAAAAATGAAAATGGATTAAACTATCTGGTGAAAAGTTGCATACAGCAATATACTAATTGAAGGCTCACATAATTTAAGATGATACTTGAAGACTGAAAATAAAACATGGACAATGATGTGTCAGGTTATTAGAAAAACATTAAGAGGGAGAATTATATTAATTTAAAAAATTAGAATTCAAAGCAAATTTTATGGATATTGCAAAGGAAATTAATTTTAATTTGGTGTTACACCACTTAGTAAAAAAATACAGTTGTGTATCTTTTTTTTTTTTTTTTTTTTTTTTTTTTTTTTTTTCCGTGTCCGGCAACGGATCGCAACCCTCA
>NW_007726625.1:250268-310141 GCF_000696425.1 Galeopterus variegatus | reverse complement strand
TTTTTTTTTTTGTCTTTTGTCTTTTTCCGTGTCCGGCAACGGATCGCAACCCTCAGTGTCGCACCCGTACCGGACCGGGACCGGCAACGGGATCGCAACCCTGGGTGCTGCGCCCGCACCTCGCTCAGCCAGTGAGTGGGAATCGGTCTGTATGTGGGATCCGAACCCTTGGCGGGAGCGCCACCGCGCTTCCCAAGCGGTGCACTGTAGCAGTGCGCCACCGGGCCAGCCCCAGTTGTGTATCTTTATGCATAAAATAAAAGGGCTTTAAAATACATACAACAGGAAGTGTTGAGATGGGTGGATGTGGGAAAAGGAGGAATAAAGGAGGACATGTGGTTTGGGGCTGGGGCACTGAGAGGTGCCGGTTACTGAATGAATGAGTTGGGGTGGGGTGTGGGGAAGTCCCTGTGGGTTTGGAGGGAAAAGGAAGAGGTAAGTTTGGAGGGTACTGAGAAGTCATCAGGAGATGCCCTCCCGAGTCAAAGGTGAGAAAACAAACTGGAGAGGGATGTCCTTTACAATATCGGTAAGAGTTGTGTGGTCCAAGGAGAGAAAGTATGTGCAAGAATTCAGGATTCCTGAGAAATCTGCTGGTATTTAGACCTAGAGTGAAAACATTTACAGAAACTTGAGAAAACCCTCAAATACAGGGCAGCAAAGGCAACATCACCTTTCTTCACCCATTGCAAGGTTTATGGTAGACACTCTTACAACAAAAGACAGATTAACAAAAGAAAAGCATAGCAAATTTACCTAATGTAAATTTTACATGAAATGGGAGACTTCAGAAAGGAAAGTCCAAAGGAACAGCGAAAAGCATGTCTTTTGATGAAGAGTGGACAGTCATGTAAACGTATGATTGGACAAAACGGTGTATGCCCTAATGGTAATAAACCAGGGAACTCAGCAAGGCCTGTTTGTTTAGATTCTTCTGGGCACCCAAGTATCCCATTTCTCCCCTCGGGGTGTAGGGGAGGACTCCTGCAGAATGAGGGTCTTCTGGTCCACTTTCAGGAGAAGTAGGACAGAGGATTCTTTTAATGGCTTCCGAGGAAAAAGTTGGGAGAAGGTCAGAGAGTGACCTTCTTGCTTTTGCGGCTTTCTCAAAGTCCTTCAGCTTGAAATACTCAGTATGCCAAGATGCCATATTTTGGGTTATCATGTTCTGAGCCCGACATAAGGATCAGAGATATGCAAACTGCAGTCAAGACTGCAAACTGGGGCCGAGCCCATGGCGCACTCGGGAGAGTGCGGCTCTGGGAGTGCAGCAGCGCTCCCGCCGCGGGTTCGGATCCTATATAGGGATGACCAGTGCGCTCACAGCACTCACTGGCTGAGCGCGGTGTGGCCGGTCTCAAAAAGGACCAAAAAAAAAAAAAGACTGCAAACTGGGTAGGAGGTACAGACTTCAGGGATTCAACAGAAGAATTAGGATCTTGAATGTAAGCTGAATTCAAGACCACAGTGTGTGTGACCTCAGAGAGCCCCTCTTTATCTTCTGTGGTCCATGACATCAAAACTCTAAAGTGGGGTTCAGTGAAGCCAGGAGAGTTGCTGATAGGAATCAATCAGCACCGCAGGCCTTAGGAACTTCCAGCCTGAGGAGTAAGCCACCACCACACTAAGGTGAATGACAATGTTCTTAGTTGGGGATGACATGAACCTCTGCAGCATCAGCTCTTACATCCTGCATGAACTGACCTGGTATTTAAAAGGCATGCCTGGTGGAATCCAGGAAGATTTGTAGTTACAGATTTAGAGTATAGAAAGGCTTAACAATATCAAAACTACAAAATAACATTTTGTTACATATTTAGGTTTTAAAAATGTACTTGTAACATTTAAAGGATTTAGGCTACTTAAGTGAAAGTTTTATAATTCCATGCACATACACATACACAAAAGAGTAAATGAAGAATTGATTTAAGTTTATGACTAAATCGAAATGTTACTAAGCATTGAGATTTTTTAAAAAAAATCTAGGCTTACCTATTTACCCATTTTAAATACATAAAAATTATTTGTACTGAGGAAGATAAAGATACTATATGCTAAATTGAACTCAGGGAAATCTAATATTTTCCATTTATAAGTACAGCTTAAAATGTTTAAAGATATTTAGTTAAGTTTGGGAATGGAAACAAACATCATTCAAACATTCCTTAGAAGTGATAATCAAATTTTGCAGAACCAATAAATGTAATACTAACTTTTTTAAACAGTTGAAGTTAAAAGAAACAACTAGTGTTTTGTTTTGTTGAGATACTTATAGATTTAC
Source organism: Galeopterus variegatus (assembly GCF_000696425.1). Taxonomy (NCBI): domain Eukaryota; kingdom Metazoa; phylum Chordata; class Mammalia; order Dermoptera; family Cynocephalidae; genus Galeopterus; species Galeopterus variegatus. The sequence continues at coordinate 307,860 of NW_007726625.1, read as the reverse complement.
AGAAAGTTGCAAAGATAGTAGAGAAAGGCTCCTTCTATCCTTCACTCAGTCTCTCCCATATTTTTCTTTAGCCATGAGGTTTTTAAATTTGTAAACTTCATGAGTTGAATATTGACAAAAATAAATAAATAAAAAGCAAACCTCCAAACAGTTTTCTTTTTCCTGTGCACATACACACATACACACTTAACCCCTCTGTGCACACTTTAAAACTCCCATCAACAATAGTCCAGATTGGGACATGATGAGTTTGAGAGGCCCAAGGGACACCTGGGTAGAGCTGTCCAGTAAACAGTGGAGCACACTGGTTAAGAGTGTGCTCTCTGCACTGTCCAGGATGGTGTGCGTAGCCTTCCTTCCCTCTCATGGGCTCTGAGACCCTGAGCAGGTTCCCTCACCTTTAGGCACCACAGCTTTCTCATTGGTAACTTGTGGGTAATAATAGCAATACCTGCCACCTGGATTGCTGGGTGGATTTAGTGAGCTAACCCACGGCAAACTCCTGGATTGTGCCTGGCACACAGGAAGTACTCAGCATGTGTAGTCTACTGTTATTGTACACGGGGTTGTGCAACTTGGGAGAGAGGTGACAAAGATTCTCTCCTTGGCCAAACTGTAGCCAGGGTCTTCTGAGCCTGCTTCTCTCTGAGGCCTCAACCTTGGCTTATAAAAACTGCAGACTCTCAGCACAAACGATTTTATCCACCTTTCCTCCTACATTACCAGACTTAAACACTACCATTCTTTCTAATAGTTCCAGGCCACACACCTAGGATGACCTGAGCCCCGCTTAAAGTGCCTGCCTAAGAAAGCTTCAGGCTACCAAAAGTATTTACTCTTTGCTCCAGCCAACCCCTTACCATATATCTCCCTTTCTTAGATCATTTACTAAAAAGGACTTAAAATTGTGAATATTTCCTTTGTCCCTCTGAGATGTATATGCATCTTCTTCAACTCAGGAGTGCCTTTCTGAAGGACCTGAGAACCACTCATCTGAAATGTAATCATAAGGAAGGATAGAGCCTCTGTCACCCAGTCTCTGGGGGAGGATAGAATCCTGACTTCCTTAACTGCCAGCTAACAGACACAGCTGGCCTGACCACACTTACAGTGACCAAGCCTTTGTCATTTTTCACTCTTCTGACTCTGCATGAGCCCCTAACATTCCCCCTTTCTACTCCTTTATTTCCCCTTTAAACACCTTTGTACAAGTCAAAGTTGAGTTTAGTTCACACTGGACACGTTTCCCTATTGAAATAGTATGTTATCGATTAAAATCTGTCTTCACCGTTTCAGTGTCTGGCTTTGTTCACCTTTGACAGATGTCACAGTTCAGATAAGTATTTAAGAAGCATATGCTTATCATTGAAGGTGATGAAATGCTAGAGAATGTGTGTAGAGTGAGAAAATAAGAGAGAGTTTCGTTAAACCCCAAAGAACACCAGCTTTTAAGGCACAGCAAAAGGAGAGGAGCCTGAACCAACAAACTGCAAACAAGAAGGAGCAGCCTTGAAGGCAGGAGAAGTGACACAAAGCCATGTGCACCGAGGGCGCAGGGCACTCATGCATAAACCTAAGCGTGCAGGGTACGGACACTTGATCTGTGACAGATGAGACACTGTAGATAAATGTGGAAAGACTGTTGCCACAAGAGGTTTCTACATGGGAATGAATGAAATTGGATTCCAGTCTTCCATGGCACTTCTCTCCCTCAATTTAAAAAAAAAAAATCATTTCCAGTAAACTAAAGATACATGTGAAAGTGTGAAAGGAAAAACTTTTAATTGTGGAAGAACATATAGAAGAAAGTTTTTATGACATTAGGATATTGAAAAATATTTTAAATCAGGCTCAAAATGGCTAAGTATAAAATAAATAATTGGTAAGTTGGGTACTAATAAAAGTTAAAAGTTCTGTTTATTAAAAGACACTGTGAAGAAAAAGAAAAGACAAACTTGTGCCAGAAGATGTTTGTAATGCTTATAATTGACAGAAAATTCTTGCAAATAACAAAAAATAAAAAAAAGAAAAGGGAAAATATGTAGAAAAAATGGGCAAAAGACATGAAAAAAACAGCTCAAAAAATTTAAAGCATGAATAGAAAGTAAATATATAATTATGCTCAACCCTATTGGTAAGCAAAGAAATGAACTTTAGGATCCCTCATTGATATCAGGGAAGAAGAGCATCTCACCAGAGGAAGTGCAAAGGCCCTGAGGCGGGATCCTATTTGGTTTGTCAAGAAACAGCAAGAAGACCCGTGTGCTGCATCTAGTAAGCCAGAAAGAGAGAGATAGAAGAGATGACAGAGAAAGTTAAGGGTCCAAATCATTAATTTCCATGTCACACAATTCAACCCTTGATTTAAGAGGTCAGCAAAATGAATAATAAGAAACTAATAATAAATTTGAACATATAGTCAAACTAATTTTGAGAGAGGGGGACAAAATGAGAGAAAGTATAAGATGTTTTAGACAAAAAATATTTAGTTTAATTTAATTTAGCTTAATTTAATTTAATTTAATTCAGAGCACATTTATTAAGCATCTGCTAGGTGCCAGGTCCTCTTAGGAACTGAAGATTCCAAGAAAGAGAACAAAAAAATCCCTGCTATAGAAAGATCCACATGCCAGTGAAAACACAAATGCAAGGAATAAATAGTACAGGCTGAACATCCCTAATTCAAATATTTGGAATCCGAAATGCTCCAGTGAGCATTTTCTTTGGGTGTCATGTGGGTGCTGAAAAAATTTTGGATTTTAGAGCATTTTGGATTTTGGATTTTTGGATTAGGGATGCTCAACCAGTAAGTAAAATACAAATACCCCCAAATCCAAAATATTCCAAATCCAAAACATTTCTGGTCCCAAGCATGTAGGATAAGGGATACTCAACCTATAAAATATGTGATGCCCATAATAAAAACAATGATTATTTGCAGACTTATCACATTCAAGATCCAGTACTTTGTACCTTTTAACACATTTTTATGAATCTCCACGGTAATCTTACATGGTTAGTATTATTTGTTCTCATTTTAAAGATGAGAAAACTGAGTTTAGCAGAGATTAAGTAATTTGTTTAGAGCAGAGCTTCCCAACCTTGGCACTATTGATATTTGGGGTCAGATAATCCTTCATTGTGGGGATTGTCCTGGGCATTGCAGGACCAGGACGTTTTTGAACATCTCTGGCCTCTCCCCACTAGATCATGTAAGTGGCTTCCCTCTTCCCACTGTTATAACCAAAATGTCTCCAGATAAATATCTCTAAAGGCAAAATTGCGCCCAGTGGAGAACCTCCAGTTCAGAAACACAGTAAATAGCAGTGCAGGAATTCAACCCAAATGTTTGACTCCAAATTCTGTATTGCTTGTTCATTTGAATTTATTTCTTTATCTAGTGTAGACTGCCTTTATGGAAACAGGTCTATCTTGAACACTGACATTTCACTAAATAAGCTTAAAGCAATGCAGTGAGGAGAGGTCTGTACCTACAAGTGGCTCACCGTGGGGAAAGAAAGAAGTGAGATGGCAATGTGGATGCTGTTTTGGGTTGCTACTTTTCATTCACCATCTCAGGACACATGGAATATCAAACGATAGCCTGCAGGCACTGTCTGTGTTGCTTTCATTTCATTCATTTATTCATTCATTCATTCAGCAATGACTGGCTTTGTCTCAGCCACTGAGGCTCTTGGGTGGACAAGTCAGAAAGGTCCTTACTCACGCGGGGTCTAACAGGGGTGGAGGACAGACAGGAGACATGTTAACATGTCATTAAACAACATAATTTCAATCTGCCATAAGTGTTTTATTTTTTATTTTTATTTATTTATTTTATTATTTTTTTATTTTATTTTTTTCTTTTTGTCTTTTTTCGTGACCGGCAACGGATCGCAACCCTCAGTGTTGCGCCCGTACCGGACCGGGACCGGCAATGGGATCGCAACCCTCGGTGTTGCTCCCTGCACCTCGCTCAGCCAGTGAGTGGCCGGTCTGTATGTGGGATCCGAACCCTCGGCGGGAGCGCCGCCGCGCTTCCCAAGTGGTGCACTGTAGCAGTGCGCCACCAGGCCGGCCCTCCCATAAGTGTTTTGAAAGAAATAAAATAGAGTTTTATGAGGGCAAGCGACTGGGTTGGAAGGAGGATGCTAATTTGGATCAAGGAAGGCTTCTCAGAAGAGATGACAGAAGCTGAGAGCTGAGACCTAAATGGCATGGAGTCAATCATGTGAAAATCTGAAGGAACAATGTGCAAAAGAGGGCAACAAACAATGCTGAGATGCTGACATGAGCATGAGTTGGTGTATTTCAGGAATGAAAAAAAGGCTTGTGGATGGTGGACAAGAAGGTGGATACGATCTAGAGAGGTGAAAGGTGGATAAGGACCCAGGAGTATCTGACCTTGTGGGCCACGGGAGAGACATGTATTTTATTACACGTGCAAATGGAATATGATCTTGTTGAGGCCATTCCAAAAGGAAGACTGAGTATTATATTTTGCTAGCTAAGATACTAATTCAAGGTGTACATGTCATTGCTTTTATATTCATAGTTATACATTTGCTGTTATTTAAATAGACTGATGTGAGAGTTAAAATTTGAAGCTTACAAGGGAAATCAAAGAAATATTTTAAATATATTAGTCTTTATTCTCCCTGCAGAGTTTCTGCAAAACAGAATTTTTTATTGCATTAGTTCCTTAGACAGTCTATGGAGTATTCCATTTCATTAAAAATAAAAACCCAAGAGCACCTATATTCTTTAAGGATTATGATATTGAGTGTCAATGATTGTCAGTGGTTTTAGATATTTTTTAGAAAGATATTGCTGCACTGATAATCTTATTTCATGTTTTAGGAATAACAATTTAAGATCCATTGCTTGTGATAGGGATAAAGTGGAAATAATTTAAATGTCCATCAATGGAGAAAGAAGAAATAAAACGTGTTACTGTTATATAATGGACAGTGACTCAGCAGTTTAATAATCTAAATCTATGTGTATCAACCTGTACAGGTCTCTGCAGAGTGAAGAGCGGGGAAAGGTATGTTGCAGTAAAATAGATCTGAGACATATGATTTATTAAATTTAATTGTTTTTTTCAACTTGGAACCTTTTTCTTCTCTCTTTTTTATTACATTTATTTTTGTGGGGTACAGTGTGATGTTTCAATACATGCATATATGGCTCAATAACTCACTTTTTAAATTTTAACAATTACTTGTACATTTTTTGAGGGGTACAGTGTGTTGTTTCAATATATGCATATATTGCACAATGCTTCACTTAGGGTAACTCGCTTGGTTAGAGCATAGTGCTGATAACACCAAGGTCAAGGATTCAGATCCCCATACTGGACAGCCACCAAAACAAAGCAAACAAACATATGATTTTCAAATAGAGAATTAACCATAAACAGTTTTACTTGTATACTGGATTGGAAAGATGCACAAAAGTCATCATTATGATTTCTGCTTGGGAAAGAGGGAAATGAACTGGGGAAGGATAAAGAGGATTTCAATTTTATTGGTAACATTTATGTTAAAAACGATCTGAAGTAAATGAGACAAAATATTAATATGTGTTAATTTGGAGGTCTTCTTCTATGGGTGCTTGTTACTATCTCTCACCACACTTGTCTGTGTCTTTTATATGCTCCAGGTTTGGGTCTTCTGAGAAGCAGAATCCAAAACGAGATTAAACATATGAGAAACCTGTTGGGGAAATCATCTGTGAAGGAAAGAGAGCAGAACCAACTAATATATATATATACACATATATCATTATCATATATGTATCATTAACATATATATACATATATAGGCTCATGTAATCATGGAGGCTGCTAAGTCTCAAAATCAGCTGCTGGCAAGCTGGAGACCCAGGAAAACCAATGGTGTAGTTCCAGCAGGCAGCAGCCTTGAGAGCCAGAAAGAGTTTGAAGGCAGGAAAAAAAAAAATCTCAGCTCAGCAGTCAGGTAGGAATTCCCTCTTGCTCAGCCTTTTTGTTCTATTCAGACCATTAACTGACTGGATAAGGCCCACCCATATTAGGGAGAGCAATCTGTTTTACTCAGACTACTGATTCGAATGTTAATCTTATCCAGAAACACTCCCACAGACACACCCAGAATAATGTTTCACCAAATATCTGGGCACCCTGAGGTCCGTCTTCTTCAGCAATAGACTCCCAAATATGGCTGCATTGAAGACAGCCTACGTTTTCCTGCCTCTTTGTGAAGACAAAGTCATGTGACTAAGTTCTGACCAATGAGGTAAAAGTGGAATTGATGCGTGCAGCTAATTTATAGTCATCAGTCTAAGAAACGAGCTCCTAAAATTGCAAACAGATCTGTCACATTATAATGTAATCATGTCTGTTTTTTTTTCCTGTCTTATAACTCAATACAGAAACTATGTTTTCAAAATAAAAACATTCCAGGCACAATTTAATTGTATTTTATAAGTGGAATTAAAATTCTTATTCTATGGATGCCAATACTGCTAATTGATTGCTAATCCTCATACTGAAGCCGGTCACTTCTGTGTCTTTGGACAAGTCATTTAGTCTTTCTGCTCCAGGTTCCTCAACTGTGAAATGTGGATAACATTACAGGGCTTGGGGGTGCTGTGATGATTAATTAACGTTGGCAGAACACTTTGAACATAAGACTTTGTCCGCTTCACACATTTTATCCAGGGACCTCAACAGACTGTACCAGTAAGACTGGTCCCATTTATCTCTGTTTTCCAGATCAGGTTACGAAGCAGGGAAAAATTAATGGGTTGCCCTAAGTCACTCAGTGAACTAGGGGAGCAGTCCTAGGGAGGCTTCTGGAATATTGACTTCTAATCTTCTTGCAACAACCACTGGTACACGCTTCATTTTGAAAAAGGCCCTATAAGTGCCAAATGCTTTTGTTATCTAGGTACTTCTCTCTGGTCTTTTCCTCATGTATTGGTCCAGATATTTTTTGGATCAGCTTTGCAGTGACCTACAGAAAAGAAACTCAGAAAATATCTGGGAGAACCTAATGATCACATGACTCTTTATGTATTCCAATCAAGTTCATTAGAGGCATATGTTTGGTTTTGTGTCCTTAGTTGTGAAATTTAAAACGTGAGACTCTCCCATGAAAATAGAAAGAGTCATTCTAGTTTTTAAAAATTGCATTTGGAACTTATTAAAAAAAATCACAGAGGAGAAAATGGAAATCTTCACTGTTCCTGCCAACAAATAATAACTACTTCTAGTATTTTAGTGTAGCTATATTCAGCCTGATTTTTTCTATATAAAAAGCATATTATTAAAAATGGGACCATACTGTATAGATAATTTATAACATACAGATCCATGTATAAGAAACCCTTTTATCCTCTCTGGCCTCATTACCCACCAACCTCTTCCCTTTCTCCCAATCCCAGCCACCCTGACCTCTCATCTGTTTCACCCAGACTGTATGCCCTCCTGGCTGGCCCACTGCTCATGCGCTCCTGCTCCCCACCCCCCTCTCTCTGCCACTTTCTACGTAACAGCATCTCCTCCTTCCTATCTCAGCTCCCTCATTTCTCCATTGTCCACCCTTCAAAGGGCTCAGGTCCTGCCTTCTTGTTCTACCCTTGCACAGCATCATGTAACTTTCCTTTGTGCATTACGTTAAACTTACTTGACCATTTCATAATGTCGCTGCTCTCAGTGGACTGCTAACTCCATGAGGGCAGAGCGTCTGGTCTCTTTCTATCCACTCTATTGACTCCCCAGTACCTAGCATGCCTGGCTCAAATAATAGTTCAAATAATATTTGTCGAATGAGCAAATAAGTGACATATGTTTTAATGGTTGTGATATGGATTGGTAAATGTGACTCTTCCTTTTGACTTTATTTTAGCGAATGCCACCAAGAAGGCCACCCGGAAGTGCAAAGGGAACCTGACATTGGCCTGGGGCACTGGGATGCTGGGGTTGAGGGGGTAAAGTGTAGCCAGGCTGAGAAGGGAGCTGCCAGTGGAGCTTGTAGCAGGTGGATCTCTAATGAACTCACGAACGCTCCATGAGAGAAAGAGTAAATGTTCACACAGCTGCTACCTGTAGGGCATCAACTCCAAGGCAAAATCTGGAGCCAGCAAACCTTTCCTGTGTCTTTATCATAAACAACAGTGCGGTGAACATTCCTACACCTAAATATTTGTGCCTTTGGATGCATTTCCAGAATTGCAATTGTTGAGGTCCAAGGCTAAGCAATTATCAAACTTTCTAATTTTTTAACAGATACTATCACTTATGCTCCAAAACAGTTATGCCAATTGTTATAAATTCACTTTCTCTTCAGCAGTTTTATTTCTCTTTTTCTAAAGACTTTTGGGTAACAGCTTTTAGAAATAGATTTTTATAAGACCTCACCATTTCCAGTCCAGTCCCTTCTAATTCATTTTTTAATTCATCAGACAGGCAAATATTTTAAAAACATAAATTGGAAGCCCCTTCATGATTTCTTCTTTTTGAATAAAATGCAGTCTCTATGCTGTGTCTGTAAGGACGTGGACGACATCATCCTGTCCTAGCTCTAGCCCTACATTTCACATCACTCCCCTCTTTCTCTGGGCTAAGACCCTTCCCACAGCCCTGCAGACTTGCCACGCTCATGCCTGCATCCTGGCCTTTGCAAGCACCCTTCTCTTTAGCTGGAATACACTTCCCTGATGTTTCCCATAGCTTCTTCTCATCTTTCTTACCTTAATTTAAATGTTACCTCCTTAGAGAAGACTTCCGTCACTCTCTCTCATCTACAGTAGGGTTCTTTGTTCCATAGCATACTGCTGACTTCTTTTTCACCACCATTTGTAGATATTTAAATTGTTTATGTACTTATTTACTTCTCTCTCTTTCACTGAGATATAAGCTCCATGGAGACTGGAACCTTGTTTATCTATGTAAGTTGTGTGTGTGCATGTGCGTGTGTCAACGCTTATTGTGGACAACCCCTGTCCACAGCAGGTACTCAATAAATATTTGCTGAATGCAGAAAGGAAGGAATAAAGCAATGCATACCTAATGCAGACCTGTTCCAGGTTTTCTCCCACCTGATTTGGGGTCATCTTCCATGTCTTGCTTTTTAGCTGGGTAAGGACTGGTGGAGGGAAGACCTGGCTGCAGAACAAACAAACTCCTTGCTTGGTGATAGCTAAATCATTTTCATTAGTGCTGGCTCACCTTGCCAGAGGAAAGGCTGCATATGTTTCTGTGACACTCCCACTGAGAACAGCAGGCAGTGGGGCCAAAGCTCAAGTTATTTTTGGTAAGAGTATTGGACAAGTGCCATGTCAGCCTCAACCTTGGTACTTTGGGGTACTTGGTGAAAATACAACCTCCTTTGGTGAAGCTTGGGAGTCCATCACCAGCTCTGGAAAAGTGCAGAAGCCTCTGGATTTCTACATGTAATTTTCTGCATTTAATAACTAAATAGTAATAATAATAATTATTATGATAATTGACTGAATGGAATGCAGTGAGCAGGGCAAGATTGTCCATAATTTTGAGCTAGAGTGAATTTCTGCTTTGAATGTGGTGGACCAGGTAACCCCTGGATTAATTTCTGGCCCCGCAGTGCTATGGTTAGAAGGTTCTATTTCAGTGCATGGCAGAGTTTTAAATAGTATCACTGAAATGCCCACATGGGAGAAGAGTACTACTATATGTATTCTCTCTTTAACACATACTCATTTCATTTAACTAATACTTTTTAAATAAGGGCAGTATCAGGACCTGTCTTGGATGAGGGAATTGAAGCCCACAGCGAGCAAGATCTGAAGAGGTGCTCACTCGCGGTCATGCAGATGGAGGCTCAGCACTCACACAGCCGGGCAGTGAACGCCTGTGAAAATTTTGTACCCTAGAGGCCTCACTTCCATCGCCCTAGTCCCAGCCCTGGGTAGTGTGCTCGCTATAACCCAAATCAAATGGGCTCAAATAAACAAGACAAAATAAAAAGTGAAAAAGTGGCTTATGTCACTGGGAAGTCCAAAAGGTGGTTGTGACTTCAGGTATGGCTGTATCTCTGGATCTGTTTGTAGTCCCACTTTCTCCTTTCTTGGCTCTCTTCTCAGCCAGACTCTCATTTTGGAAATGAGATGGCCAAGGGCAGCTGCAGGCAACGTCTCTTTGTTAGGAGCACAGTCCTCAGTGTTTGCATCTATTGGCCCCAGGGAAGACTTTGATTGGATCTTCTAGGTCACATGCCCAACCCTATGCCAATCCCAGGGTAGTGTGTGCTGATTGGCCAACCTTGATCAGGTGTCCAGCCCTGTGGTGGGAGTGATTGGGGCCCAGGGCCACTCATGCCACCAGAATTACTCAGAGTTGGGAATATGGCAGTTCCCAAATGGCAGATTGGATGTGTTGACTGAGGTCACTTTCACCTCTGTTAGTTTATAGCTTTATGGAACATACCACAGAAAATTCTGGAATTTTGTCAAGTAATCTGGGCCTTATAGGTGTGTCCCTATACAGTTTAGTTGGGATTCTTCAATCTTCAAGTTACCATGCCATTTTGCCTTAAACAAGACTCCTTAGGTGGCAAGTGACAGAATACCTCAGTCTGAGGTAGTTTAAACAAAAAAGGGAATTTTTTAGCTTGTGCAATTAAATAGTCTAGAGGTGACACTGAAGAGATAAAAATTGCTTAATTGACCTACACCTTATCAATCCATTTTTCCCTTTAGTAATAGAACCATGCCCAAATGGAGACTACATTCTCCATTCTCCCTTGGAGCTAGATGTGGCCATGTGACAAAATATTGGTCCATGGGATGCAGGAGAAAGATGTTTGAACTCTGGATCACATTTTTATTGGGAGGCTGTTTTTTCTCCATGCTCTCTTCTCATTTCCTGCGAAGTGTCAGTCACTAGACTCAAGGATGAAGACCATGTCTGGAGGTGCCAGAGCTGACACATGAGCTTGGATCCCTGGATGACGTTATGGGACTGAGCTTCCTATCCACCCAGGACAACCTACCCGCCTGGATTGTTACATGAGAAATAAACACACTTTTATCCAACTTAAGTCCTTGCATTTTGGGGTCTAATTGTTATGACATCTTCTCATCTACTTAGTGTAACATGTTATTGGGGTGCTGGATAAGGGAGTTCTAACAGTGTCATCAGGATTTGGTTTGCTCCTCTTTATCTCTTTGTTCTACTTCTTCTGTGTGGCCTGCACTCTCAGATACACTCTCCACTGGGGTCTCATGATGTGTTCCAGCAGCTCCTGGGCTTCTTCCATCCAGACTCCATTTCAGCCTAATGGAGTGTGAGTCTTTGCACTACTGTTCAGTAAAAGCAAACCTAGTAACTCTTAGTTGGCCAGCTTAGGTCATGCGCCCACATTTGAATCAATCATAGTCTGAAGGAAGGCAATGTGCAGGGCTGCACACCTACACTGGGAGCAGGGGACAAGTACACTTGAAGTGAAAATGGTGACTGCTGTTGGAAGAAGGGAGTTGGAAGCTAAGGAATCAAACAGAAATGTATACTACAAAAAAGAAGTTCTGGGCCGGCCCGGTGGCGCACTGCTACAGTGCGCCGCTTGGGAGCGCGGCGGCGCTCCCGCCGAGGGTTCGGATCCCACATACAGACCGGTTCCCGCTCACTGGCTGAGCGAGGTGCGGGTGTGACGCCGAGGGGTGCGATCCCGTTGCCGGCCCTGGTCCGGTACGGGCGCGACACTGAGGGTTGCGATCCGTTGCCGGACACGAAAAAAAAAAGACAAAAAGGAAAAAAAAAAAAAAAAAAAGGAAAAAAAAAAAAAAAAAAAGGAAAAAAAAAAAAAAAAAAAGGAAAAAAAAAAAAAAAAAAAGGAAAAAAAAAAAAAAAAAAAGGAAAAAAAAAAAAAAAAAAAGGAAAAAAAAAAAAAAAAAAAGGAAAAAAAAAAAAAAAAAAAGGAAAAAAAAAAAAAAAAAAAGGAAAAAAAAAAAAAAAAAAAGGAAAAAAAAAAAAAAAAAAAGGAAAAAAAAAAAAAAAAAAAGGAAAAAAAAAAAAAAAAAAAGGAAAAAAAAAAAAAAAAAGAAGTTCTAAGTGTTGAAAACTGAGTTAATAACAGGAATCGAGATAATGATTTTTTTGCATCAGACATCTACAGTAAAACCAAGTTGTGACTATGTGTCTGTTTGGCAGTATACAGTTGTGCAAGTTGTATACTGTGCAACTCCAGAAGCAGAACTTAGATTTGTGCATCTCTGTGAATTGCTCTTTTTCCTTCCCGACATGGTCCTGTATTGCACAATTTGAACAAATGTGCTGTTCTGTGAATGGTATATCACAGTCTGTATATTTCGCATGTATATCAATTGGATTTCATGAAACAAACAAAACCATATACTGGATTTAATCTTGCAATTAAAAAAGATCACTTGTTTCCTCACATCAGTTTGATATTTTCTAGCTTGATTTTAGTTTTCTCACTTCTAGTTTAATTATTTATGGATGTTTTTTATACTCAAGGGATGAATTTTTCAGCTTTAGGTTTTGTTAGTAATTATTTCTGTTATTGTGGGCCATACACTTAAAGCTCTTTATACCTAATGTTTTTCTTTCTTTGTTTCTATGCTACTGTGAATTTGGTTCACAAATAATGTGTTAGATAAATGTCTTCCATGAACACCTATATTTCATGGCAACCATAAACGACATTTATTTATTTATTTATTTATTTATTTATTTAAGTTCTAACCTTTCAAAAAGAGCTCTCCAAATGATTCTCTTTTGGTGACAGTTTTAAACTTAAAACATCATTTTCCATAGGATGGCAACATGAAGACAGAGTGGATGGTTTTCTATTTAGCAAAAAGCCTTCTCTCTGCCAGAATATTTGCTTTTTGATGGTGTCAGTTTAGTCTCAGCTCTCCTACGAGACATTCTTGGGTGATTTTCTTCTTTAACTCATACCCATCAAGCCAAGGTGACCAAAAGCTAGTGTTCTCAATGAGAAAGGAGGAAAGATTCATATTATCTGAGTCAAAAGTCCTTCGGATATCATCAGGTCAAACAGTCCAGTTGACGACAAATGAATCCTCTACTCAATTGCTCTGACCAAAGCTCATCCAGCCTTGATTGTGTCACCTCCAGTGAATAAGAATTGACTAATTTCTGATAATCATTTTGCCTTCCTGGACAGGGTGATGATTAAAAAGATCTTCCTTGGAAACCAACCAGTAACTTTTCTCCCCAGTGACATCTGTCCTTCAGGAGAGGTATAGGACGGTGTTGGGAGCAGAGCTGGGCGCCTTGCATACCTCCCTTTCATCCTAGCCCTGATAGCGGCCAGCTGTGTGACCTGGGGCAAGTCCCAGGGCTTACTCTTCTGAGCTTCAGTTTCTGTAGAATGCGGATGCTAGTACCTAATTCATTACTCCGCGTTAACAAGATTAGCATAATGCCTAGCAGTCTGGTGCTCAGTAAACGTTAGCGGTTATGCTGTCAGGGGCAGGTGAGTGTAAAATTCAGTCCCTCTTAATCTTATTTTGAAGGCAATATCCCATAATGTTTTTGAGAGTGAGCTCTATTGCCAGGTTATGGAGGTTTAAATACGGGCCTGTTATTTACACAAACGGATACCTGCCCCAAAAGGGGCAGGGTAGTTTAAATGAGTTAATCTATGAGAAGGGCTTAGAACAGTGCCTAGGTAGCCATATTGATAACTACTAAGGATTTATTGAGCACCTACCATGGGCCAGGCTTTGGGGACACACATAGCAATGAGGCCAAGGCTCAGCCCCTGGGAAACTTACATTCCAGCGGGAAAGACAGGCTCAAACAAGGAAAATACGGCACATGATACACAGAGGGCTGAGGAAGGAAACCCTAAGAAACACTTAGCTTAAAACATGACAATATCCCTCTCCTCACATGCCAAGGTCAAGGCAAACCATGGCAACACCACCTCCCGGACACACACGCACAAAACATCAGCCCTTCTCAGGGAAAAGATTGGGACTGAAGGGAGAGGCGGGGTAGGCGGCGGCTGGAAAAAAGTGAAATTTCCTGTCCTCCTAAAAATAAGCCACCGGAGTGAGAAGAGAGGCAGGTTACCTCGGCGGCGGTCCGCAGCAGCGGGGGCGGGCCGGGGCGCGCTAGGGTCAGGAGGGAGCTGGCGGGGAAAGGTGGGCGGGCGGCGAGGGCAGGCGGGTGGCCGCGGCCCGGCGGGCGCTGGCACCGAGCGGCTCCTCCTCTCCGTCCCCCGCTTCCTCCCGCCTCCTCCTGGCGGGCTGGCTGTGCAGTCAGCTGACGCCGGCGCTCCTGCCTCGCCGCCCCGCGCCGCGCCGCGCTCTCTGCGCTCCCCCAAAGTGGCTGCCAGCCGGACGCCCACTTTCAGGCTTCGGGGGACACAAAGTGATGAGCGCCTTCTAAAGCCTCGCCGAGCAGCAGCCGGAGCAGCTCCGCCTCTCACTCCTTGTCTTGACCCTGCCCTCAACCCTCCCCAAAGCCACTTAGGGTCCGTGCTCTTGGGGAAGGGGGTGTCGCCGGCTGCCTGGGATGGCTTCCAATTTTAATGACATAGTGAAGCAAGGGTACGTGAGGATCCGGAGCAGACGCCTAGGGGTGAGTATCGGTCGCCTCCTTTTCTTCTGTTCGCCCGTTCGATGGTCTTTATCCTCAGCCAGCATCCCTGGAGGGTGGAAGGAGGTTCCCAGACCGCGCGCTGGCGAACCGCGCTGCGGCTTTCTCAGCCGAAAGCCGCGTCTGCCGGGGCTGTCCCTGTAAGGCCAGCGTCTAGGTATGCAATGGATCTATCTTTATCTCTCGGATGACTTGGCTTTCTGATGGTGGCCGCATGTTCGGTTTCGGTGGCCACCGGAGCCCATCTACTCGAAATAAATATTTCTCGGTAGCCATGGGAGTTAGAGCCGGGAAACCCGGGCGGGGGTGCTGAGCCTGCCGGATGCCCCCCGAGCCCCTTCTTCCCACACGCCTCCAACTTAACTTTTCCGGGGGAGGGATCGGCTGGCTGAGAAGGACACACATGCTCCGTGTGACCGAGGCCAGCGGCCCTCTGACCTCAGGGAGAGGTTTCTGCCAAACCAAAGGTCCCTTCCGACTGCCGGTCCTGGACAGTGACTCACCGCTGTCTCAGGTGTTGGCAGAGGCGGTGCGCGCTGGCCTCTGGCCAGGGCCAACTTCGGGTGCATAACCCGAATCTCATTTTTTCTTGTCTTTAAACCGGGTCGTGGATTTCTATTGCTGGAATACACATTGGAGACGCGCTAGAAGGTTATTTAGTGTGGAATATAATACCTGGCATAGATCAAGTGGTCCCTAAATATGCACTGAAAAAAAAAAAAAAAAAGAGTGAATGAATCTGAGGGCACTTGGCGACCGATATTGGCACAGGATGGCTCTTTTCTTAAAACTCCCTGTTGTTTGCCTCTTTTTCTCTTGGCTCTTTGGGGGCTGCAACAGAGAATTAGCCCATCCTTCCTTCCTTGGAGCGATTGTGAGGGAGTTCTTGAGCGAGGAATTCTTGAGGAAGGGGGAAGATACTGGGATGATTTTTTCCACGTACCTCATTTCTCTTTGCCTGTGTCAAGTGTTGTTGCTGTTTTAGTTGATTGGGTGTGTTTTGGCCAGGCACAGGGGGTGAGAAAGGGGCGGAGAAGGAAAGTTTACTTTGATGATGCCTGAAATAATAATAATGTCATAGTAATGATACGGAATGACCCTGTTGAGGGGGGGTGATACATTGAGTATCTTTCTCTACAAATATATGTCATTTGGTATCTTTGTCTTATTTGGTCTTTGGACTTTTCTTATGTGTCAGATAATTTTACTGAAAATTGGAAAGAAATTTTGAAGTAGTAAACTGAGCTAGGGAAGAAAGCCTGTTGGGGAGAAATATCCATAATTATTATAAAACCCTTGCCTGATTTGTTTTGGTCATTTCCCCCCGCCCTCCCCCATGATGGTTACCAAGTTTTAGCAATTATGCCCTGTATTATTGTGAATATATAAATATATAATTAGGGAGAAATGTAATAGAACTAACCCGTTTCTATCTGCTCTGCTAAAAGTTTCCTTGGCTTCCTCTTCTGCCATGCAAAGGATTTTGTCAGCAAGAGCAACCATTGTTGGGGTACTTAACTGAGTGACTTCTGTGAGGGCAAGAAATAATAGGAACTTTATGTTTTTGATAACCTTATAGGCCAGCAGACTTTTACAGTTTTATAGGGTGCATTAAAAAACACTATTCTGACTTAGATTTACTCCATCATGTCAATTGAGGAAATTGGTAAGTGACATCCATTCTGTGTTATGGAGCATTTCTATGGAAAGAGGACATGCATTATTAATGCACAAAATATGAATTATTTATAAGGATCAGAGTTTATGCCAAATTGTGACACATGGTGATTTATTTGAAAAACTGGTTACCGTCACCCTGCAGTTTGTGGTAATTTAGTTTTTTTTTTTTTTAAATATTATTACAGTTAATACAATGTAGTCCTATGTGTGTGCCAGCATTTATGGGCAGATATTTGAAGCAGATGGAAGGGACATATAGTTAGTTTGCGTTTGTTTTATATTTTACAGTATCTTTGTTGCCAGTGAGCAGTTTACTTTCTCAAGATTTATTTATTTTTTTGTCTTAACACTCAAATAGGTTTTAGAATATCATTATGATTATTGCTGGTGGAGAGTAAAGGTAAAAAATGTGATAAAATAAATCTAGTCTTATTTGTTAACACTGGTCTTATCACCAGTTAATTTTTAAAAATGCTCGTATGAGATAATTTACAGGGAAAACTGATTACATAGCTGTCAGAACACATGCAAACTAAAGTTTTAATGGAGGCTGCAAGTAATGGGGAAGGATGCTTCAGGGAAATAGCCTAGGGACCTTCTGTCCAAAGTAAGGAATGTTAGTGGTATTAATCTAGGCTGCATACAGCCTAGAACAACATGCAATATGTATACTCTGAGAACGTGTGTGTAAATCTCAAAGAGAGGTAGGGCACTATGTCTGGCACAAAGCAGGCACTTGGTAAGTATAGGTTGAAATATGCACTGAACTGTATAGTGAATGCATGGCCTTGCAATTCATAACCTCTGTAGGAATTAATACGACTGGTTTTATTAATGGAACCCAGACAAGCATCTGTGGATTATAACCATGTTTGTGATGGTTTATGATCATGCAAGAAAACATTTTATGGTAAGCAGCTGTTGTGCCAAGGAATGCTTCCTCGGATTTGGAAAAAGTGGAGAAGGGGACAAATTCTGCTTCTATTACTTGTTAGCCCTATGACTCTTGACTTTTCTTGGCCTCGATATTCTAGTCTGTATTATATTTAATGATGTTCTTGGGAGCATTAAATAAGATATCTGTGAAAATGCAGTGAAAGTACAAAGCATTGATTCTGACTGTATTATTTTCTTTAGCATAATTAAAGATGAGTTAGAACTGGTGGAAAGATACAGGGATTATCGATTGCCTTATCTCTTTCTATCTAGAAGCGTCCAAAGGCAATGAAAGTTCATGTTAAAATGTTTATGTAAAAGTAAAAGTTTATGCATGTATATTTAAACAATTGCTCAGTGGGACAGGAAACATTCTAAAAACATCCCCATTTAAATGGGTCAGATAAGTGGTAATCTTCAGTTGAGATCCTAAACAGTTTAAATAATTAAGCAATCAATTATGTATAGACTTACTCTTTTATTTTAAGCATCAGAAAGCTTTAATGAAATCCACCTTAGTTAACTCAAAAGTCTCAGTATCTTCACATCCGCACACCCCAGCTTAATCTCCTTTGGTTCATTGAGGTCTCAGACTGTGTCGTGGGTGCAGTATTTGTTCAGGAATGCCGATGTTACTATTTGGGGGGCTGAGGGCAGGGATGGGGAACAGCTGTCTATAATTAATAGACCAATCCAAAAAAGGCACTAAATATTTCTTCTTAGATGAGTGGTGAATCAGGAAATTTGCACATCGTTAACCCGCTGAGTATGTGACTTAGATGGCATCACATAGGAGCCCTCAATTCATTTCTTCCCTTGTAATGGAGACAATTTTCTAATCACTAATTACTATGGCTTGTCCACAATGCAAGGATTTATCAGCTTGGACTTTGTATTAGTCTGTTTATGTTGCTTATAAATAAGTATACGGATCTGGGTGATTTACAAGGAAAACAAAATTTATTGCTTACAGTTTCTGAGGCTGGGAAGTCCAAAGTTCATCTGGTGGTGGCAACGGTGACCCAGGGGTCTCACATTGCAAGATGGTGGAAGCAAAGAGAGCAGAGAGAAAGACAGACTCTCCTCTTTTTTTAAAACCCTCAGAACCACACCCCTGGCCACGATTTTTAATCCATTCCCTATAGCATGGTCTTACAATCCAATCACCTCTTCAAGGCCCCAATTTTCAATTACCGTAATAGGATTTCCCACCGTCTTAACAGTCACAGTGGGGGCTAAGTTTCTAATACATAAAACTTGGGAACACAATTCAAGCTTTAATGAGTTTTGGGTGAACATAATTCAGTCCACTACAGACTTCTCTGAATTCCACTCTGGCAAATTCTCCAGTCTACCCCACATTTCCACTTGGACGTCTGGCTGATATTTCAATCCTAATGCTTCCAAACCCTTTCATGCATCTACACCTGCTTTCTTAGAGTCACCTGCATCTCAGCCACTAGAGGTCCCAACATTTTGGTTGCCTAGGTATTCATCCATCCATCCATCCATCCATCAATCAAGTAATCAACCTTTGGTGTCACTTCTCTCTTCTCCCGTTATCTCTCACCCCCTCAACCAATCCATCAGGAGATTTTGTGGGCTCTATCTTTGAAATGTATCTAAAATCTGACTCTGTCTCACACCATCCACTGCTACCACCCTCGTCCAAGCCCCCATCATCTCTCCCTGTAATACTGCAGTAACTTCCTAATTTGTCTCTCTTTTGGTACTCTTGCTCCCTTCAGTCCATTCTCAATACAGCAGCCAAAGTGATTCTTTGGAAATGTAGGACAGATCATGTCTGGCTCCTGAAATCGCCAATGGCTTTCCATGCAAGGCAGAGCAAAAGCCTTAGAACTGGTCTTGAGGGCCTGTGCTGACTCAAAACCTTTTCTCTTGCTGTTCCCTCTGCTTGGATGCTGTTTCTCCAGGTAGCTCCTCCTGGTCACCCCCTCCCCTCCTTCAGCCTTTCCTCAAATGTCACCTTCTCAGTGAGACCTTTCAGACCATCCTAGTTTATTTCTGCCCTCCCTCTTCCCCTATATCCCTGCCCTTTTTTTCTCCCTGGTCTTATCACCACCTCACATATTAGTCTGTATATTTTACTTATTTGCTTTTTGTCATTATAACCCAAAGAGCATGTTTAGTTCAGGAGGGCTGGGATTTCTCTCTTCTTTAATCATAGCTATACCCCAGTGCCTAGAACAGTGCCCAGCACAGAGTGGGCACCTGATGAAGATTTGTTGAATGAATGAATACATGAATGAATAACTCCATCACTTTGTAGTGGTTTAAGAGCATAGACTCTGACATGAGACTGTGTTAAAATCCCAACTCGATAATTGGTTGGTATGTGACTTCTGGTGAGTCATTTGATATTTATGAGTCTCAGTCTTCTGTAAAAATAGAGACTCTTATTACCCACCTAATAAATGATCATTGTAAAAAGCTTAACACAATGCTTGACACAATAAAAGCCCAATTAATGTTGGTTACTGCTCTCTCTTCTACTACTAAGTGCTGTTAGAGGACAGTGACACTTAAGTAGCTATTATTTTCACAGTTTTACTGCAATAGCTCTTATCATTAAAGAACATGTTGTTTACTTAGGAAAACAAACTCAACATTTGTGAAATAGTTAATGTACAAGCACAAATATTGCTTGTCATTTATGGTAGATATAGAGGGAATGTTCACCTTTATAAAATTTTTCACTATTCTTGTATAAATGACAAAGATACCAAGTAAGGAGAAGCACATTCCCATGTAACTTCAATTTGAGTGGACTCACTGGTCTAGGAGTTATTTCTATTAATATGGGGGCCTTTCTCTTGGATGGTAGAGAATAGATATCAAACATTGGTCAGTTAATGGCCAGATTTTAAGAAGAAATATTTTTCAACCCCTTCGTTTCCCTGTTTTACCTGACCCAGTATGCCAGAGAGGCTTTAATATTTCATTTAGGGTTTTTAGATTTAGATGTTTAGGAATCTATGCATTTTTGTATAGCAAAGTCATAATCATAATATGAAAATCATCGAAGTAGAATAAGCTTATCATATACATCATTACAGATGTATATGTACACACACATGTGCACATACAAACACATGCAACCATTCACTAAGATACATGAAGTACTGTTCTTCTTCAAGTAAAAGAGGCCTTGGGATAAATTTGTCAGTAGTGAAATTTATGGTCAGATAGACTGCATATCCACACACGTCAGTTACGCGTCAGTTTGGACGTCTTGGTATTTCTGCTCCAGTTGGATCAGCTTCACTGACATAATTTCCATGTCAGAAGCTTTTTCCAGCTGGTATATTTCAGTCATCTTCACCCTGGTGTCCATGTGGATGATATGATTAATTCTGTATAAATCCAGCCCTTAATCATCACAAAAATTGGTTTAAGCAAAGAATGGCCAATTTAGTGACTTAGTAGACATAAACCAAATTAGTGATATGATGATTTCCCACTTATCTGCTGATGTATTTTTTAAATGATATTTATTAGAAGACTGGAAATATTTATATTTTAAGCAGCTTTGTAATTTTTGTGAAGAATCATTATCTTTGGTACTTTAAGAATTTAGTTTTCATTTAGGATATGTTTACTTCCATTTATTTTATCATTCATCAAATATTTATTGAGTGCTTACTAGTGTTAAGCTCAGAGTAAACCACCTTAAATAAGGTGGGTACTGTCACCATCCTCAAGGAACTGGCAGTCTAATTTTGGACTTGTATCGTTAACAAGAGATTAATATATTCACTATAGTAAAGAGTGAACTAGTTTGAGTAACAGGTCAAATACTCAAGGGATGCGAAAGATATCTGCAGGTATCTCTCTGTTCCATTTTTGGAGGAAGGACAGATTTGATTTTCCTCTTACTCTAGGAATTTGATCCTAGTGTAGTGGAATAAAAACTTTGGGGTTTCTAAGCCAAGAAGAGATAATTATGCCTCCCTCCTGTAACCTGCTCTTGTGGAATTCAAAATAAAAACTTGAATTTAGAAATGCCAAAGATATATGTGAAAATTGAAATTATAATAACTTCTTTCTAGAAGGCAGATGACTAAATTTTGGATAAGTATTTGGAAGTTGGTTTTGCAGTGTGATTGGGGAACTGTCTTTATTTTACTAGTCTCTGTTTATGCCAGGGATCCTTGAGAATGTAAATGTTAGCTGTGTGTATTGTGTTCTTGAGTGGAGTTCTTAACCAGACTCCAGGGATAGGATGTAAAAGCCTTTTTCGAGATGATGCTTTGTAGCTTTTCTCATATTCTTACAGAGTTTGGGACCTCCCCGTCTCAGGCTCTTCCACCTCCCATCCTCTGTACTTTCCAAAAGGTTGAGAACCACTGTTTCATTTTTTAAATTAAACTTTTGATTGTTAGATAATTGTAGGTACACATGCAGTTATAAAAATAACACAGGGAAGATATCCCATGCGCTTTACCCAGTTTTCCCCCAATGTTGACATCTTTCAAATTTGTAGTAGATTATCACAACAGGATACTAACATTGATACAGTTAAGATGCAGAGCACTTTCCTCACCACAAGGATCCTCTGTAGTGTCCTTTCATAGCTGCCCCTCCTGCTCCCCATTCCCATAACCCTTAACCCCTTACAACCCCTAATCTGTTTTCCATTTCTACAATTTTGTCATTTCAAGAATGTTTCATAAATGGAACCACATTATATGTACCTGTAAACTTTTGGAATTGCTTTTTTTTTTTTAATGGTTTATGCATATTGTTTAATGGTCATAAGAAATGGGTGTTTTAGTTTCCCTGGGGATTCATCCAGGTCATTGTATCAATGTTTTTTCTTTTTTCTTGCTTAGCAGTATTCCAAGGTATCTTTTCTCATTTTGTAGTTTTTTTTTTTCATCCTAACAGGGTCTTTTGCAGAGCAATTTGTAAAATGTTGAAGTATGATTTCTCACATTTTTTCCTTTTGTGAGTCATGCTTTTGGTACGAACTTTATCCAGCTTGATATCCCAAATATTTTTTTCCTATTTTTTTTCCCACTAAAAGTTTTAGTTTTACCTTTTACACTTAAATTCATCATCCATTTTGGGTTGATTTTTGTGTAAAGTGTGCATTTGATGTCAAGATGCCCTTTTTTTTTTTTTTTTTTTTTTTGCCTGTGAATATCCAATTACTCCAGCTCCATTTGTTGAAAGGCTGTCTTTTCTTCATTGAGCATTTTTATGTGTATCTATTGCCGGGTCTTCTGTTCCATTGTTCTATATGTCTATATATGTTCAGCAATGTGTCGATATATGTCCATATCTGCAACTATAAAATAAGTCTTGTAATAGGCTAGACTGATTCCTCCAATTTTCTTCTTCTTTTTCAAAGTTGTTTAAGCTATTCTAGTTCCTTTGCCTTTCAATATAAATTTTACAATAACGTTGTCTATAACTACTAGAAATTTTGCAGTGATAAAGTCTCATTTTTTTGTTTATATTTAATTGATTTGATATGTTAGTTTTTCTGTGGTGGAAATAACATAAGTTTGGAACTCACCCTTTAGTTTGGATTTCAGCTTGGCCACTTACTGGCTCTCTGGCCTTGGGGAAAATTGCCTATTCTTTCTGATCTTTAAGTGAGCATAATACTACACTTTTCAAAAAAGGCAAGTACTCCAGGCTTTTAATCCTGTGCCTGATCGTGGTAGGAGCTCAATGAATGGCCGTAATATTGATTTTTACTTTTTATTGGTAAGAGGTTGAAACGATATTTGTGGTTCATTGTAAGAACCGTGGACTGCTAGAGATTAAGTCTCTCATATTCCAGCAGAGGATCATGTCTTTGGTAATGAAAAACAAGCACATTCTACCTTCTCCTTGCTGTTGACTTCAGTGATGTATTTTATAACATCAGGTTTATTTAGAAGCCACTAATGCAGCACTATCTTAGAAAATACAGTATTAAATATACTAACACAATGACAGACTTTTGATTAAAACACTGGCAACAACGTTTTTGCCTATGACCTCTAGCTGTGTTGCCCAAATGTGAGAATTATGTCTGGAGAGATAATTTTAGGGCAGTAAACAACATTGAATCATAAAATAAGAAAAAGAGTTATATGTTATTCAACATATCTCAAAGAGTTGATGACTAATATGCCTTTTAATAGAGAGAGAACCATCCTTAGGTGCAGTCTTCAGATTAACAGTATCTTATTTCATTGTATTTATTAAGGTTATATTGTATTAAATTTTACACTTATCTTCAAGTGATACTGGTTTTCCATTTAAGATAAGAATGTTTGCTTCCTTTTTAAATAAGCTTATTTAATTTAAAAAGTGAAATAATTTAGTAGATGATTAGCTTATACTGCCGGTATTACCAACAAGTGGCAAAAATTGTGGAGGCAGGTGGTGGAACACAGACAATGCATGACTGAGGTTTGGAAAACTCAGGACTATTGTACTTATCCTTTTGAGTAGATTTTCTAAAATTTCTTCACATATACCTGCCATATGGCTTTATTTTATACTAATACCTTAGAATTGGGCCCTAAAACAAAATCTCATGTACCCAATACCATCCTCTTGTGGAACTTCCTCTGATATCGCCATAGGTGTATATGCCACTTCTCACACAAAAAACTGTACAACTTTATCTCAAATTTGTCCAAGCCCCTGTCTTGTCTTCACTTCATTCAGATATACAATGAATATTTTAGTGGTTAATAGAAAGAGAAATTAGCATGTCTTATGAATGGACTAACTCAAATTAAATTTAAATGCTAGCGCCGAGTTCTAAACTTTTACAAAATTCAAGTTTAACTGTTTAGGAGAGCAATTAAACTCTTAAAATGGATTTTATTATCTTAACATCATACATTAATTCAATAAAAAAATTTATTTTCATATCCTTTAAGAAATCATACTTCTTTGAATCCCCTAGCAAAATTGGGCTTCATATGAACAATTTCTCAGTTATAAAAGATTTCCATCTACCAATATGCAGATATTTTGGCTAATCTGTGAAAGAACCATTTAAAAATTTTTTTTAATTGATGTATGATAATGGTACATATTTATGGGATACAAAGTGATATTTCAATACATGTATACAGTGTGTGATGTTTAAATCAGAGTAATTAACATAACCATCACCGCAAACCAACAGTGTCCCCAGATCTAGGTGCTATCATGACATTAATCTAGTCTTCAACATCCATTAATTCAGATGTAAAGTGTGGTGTGAAGTGAAGTTTGAAAGGAACATTTTTGGGGGAGTTTGTTCCTCGGAGTGGTCTTAGTCCGTTTGAATCTATCTTCTCCATTAACTGACTGTTCTCAACCTCTGACTTTCTTCTGGCTGGCTTTTCTTGGTAGCCATATTCCTGCCTCAGAAGGACCAGCTCTGAACACCACAGTTAAAGTCACCCCCTCACATCTCTCTGGAACATTACCCTAATTTAAGTCTATGCATAGGATTTTCTGAAAATTAAATTTCTTATTTTTTGTGCCACTTGTTTTTATATATATACTCATGTGTGGGTATATGAAGATATATACACACACACACACACACACACACACATACATATGATATATATAAAACATGGATAAGAAGACATAACCTATGTATATAATACATACATATATATATATATTCTATCTTCTCTCACTGGTATATAAGTTCTGTGCTAGTCTGTAAGTTCTATGAGACCAGGGACTTTGGGTATCTTTTTCACTGCTGTCTCTCCAGCTCTTAGCCCACAGTAAATGCTCAGTATTTGTTGGTTGAATGTATGGAATTACTTCAGGTCAGAATAATGGAAGGGGATATTCAGATGTAAGAAGATTAGTAGAAAACTGTACCTATATCCTAGCTGATTTTGTTGTATATTCTGTGCTGAGTGATAGGATGTTGTAGAATTTCCCATAGTTGCTGTTGGTCTGAAATCTGTAAATACAGCAATTAACATGAAAAGGTTGAATTGACCCACTTAAAATTAAATTTTATTTTATTTATTTTATTTTTTTGGAACAGGTAATATGTACACTTGGTACAAAATTTGAGGGTAAAAAGTTTGTACAGGGCCGGCCCGGTGGTGCACTGCTACAGTGCACCGCTTGGGAGCGCGGTGGCGCTCCCGCCAAGGGTTCGGATCCCACATACAGACCGGTTCCCACTCACTGGCTGAGCAAGGTGCGGGCGCGACACCGAGGGTTGCGATCCTGTTGCCGGTCCCAGTCCGGTGCGGGCGCGACACTGAAGGTTGCGATCCGTTGCCGGACACGAAAAAAAAAAAAAAAGTTTGTACATTGAACAGGAAGTTTTCCTTTCATCCTTGTCCCTAAGAATCATCTAGTTCCCTTCTCCAGAAGCAACACTGTGAATATTTTCTTCTGGAATAGTCTCTATATAAGTAGTTTTGAGTGCGTTCGAGTGCATGTGTAATATATAATTATATATTCTCCCGAGCCATGGTTTTCTTATTTAGCAATATACCATGCTTTTCAATAATTAGATAGGATTCCACTAAATGCGTATATCTTATATATTTATTTCCTCATTTACCCATTTTTCCTTTCTTCCTTCTTGTGTTTATTGTTAAATATGTGCATAAAGTAGGTGTTATTTTTCTGCCTGTTTTACAGATTATGAAACTGAAATACATGAGGTTAAGTTTTTGGCCAAGTTGCACAGCTCTATGTGGCAGAGGCTGGATTTGAATCCAAGCTGCGTCTCTTTTGCGGAGCATAGGGGTAATTCTCTCTATACATTTTTTCTGTTACGAACAGTGCTGCAGACCAACCCTCATCACACCCAGTGGTGAGCCCCTAGGTGAATAAATTCTGAGAGATGGGACTTATTGTTCAAAGGGCATTCAGATGTAAAATGTTATGAATGTTGTCTTGGAGGGTGTTCCCCAGCAACGTATGCGAAAGGCCGTTTCCTCTTGTAACAGAGTGCTTTGAGAGCTTTTTCAGTATTTTGCCAATCCACTAGGTGAAAAATGGACTCACTTGTATTTAGAATCTCTTAAGCATGAAACTTGAGTTTTTGGCCATTTTATAATTACAATCTTTTCAGTTTTGATATTTAAGAGTGACATTTACTCAACTTAAAAAGTAGTTATTAAGTGCGCATTTAGAAACATATAAATCATGATTTACTTTCTTTCTTTTTTTTTTTGTCTTTTTCCGTGTCCGGCAACGGATCGCAACCCTCAGTGTCGCCCCCGTACCGGACCGGGACCGGCAACGGGATCGCAACCCTCGGTGCTGCCCCCGCGCCTCGCTCAGCCAGTGAGCGGGAACCGGTCTGTATGTGGGATCCGAACCCTCGGCGGGAGCGCCTCCGCACTTCCCAAGCGGCGCACTAGCGCAGTGCGCCACCGGGCCGGCCCCATGATTTACTTTCTTTAAAAAGAAAACCTTCCTGGGAAATGGTTATTTAGACAATTTTCCCCTAGAAGATAAGATAAATTGTATGTTACTGTGACTGTATTTATTTTTATTTTAAAAATAAAATTATAAAATTGAAATTTTGATTACTATGCATTGGGTGAAAAGGTATTCATTGAATCAAATGAATACATATTGACTCATATAGCCCAGCCTATGTTTTTATTAGTTTGGTCAATCTTGTAAAATGCTTCAAATGTGTCTAGCTGGATAGTAGGGGTGGGGGATAGGGGGTGAAATGAATCTTTTTACTGATAGCTAGATCTAATTTCTGAATATTGCATTCATCTTGTTTCTAGATATTAAGAACCACGAGTCTTTGCTTAATCCAGCAGCCTGAGCCTCTCTTTTCCTCTCTCTAGGCTCCGACCACATTAGCTCCTTTCTGTTCTTCAAATGACAAGCTTTTTCCCATTTGTATCTTTTCTATCTCATTTTACCTTTATCAGTTATGTTCTTCGCTGGCTGGCTCTTCATTCATTATCAGCTCAAAAGTCACCTCCCCAGAGAGCTGTGTGACCATCCAATGTAAGGTGGCTTCCCTCAGGTATTCTCTGTCGCATGCCCTGTTAATTTCACTGAGGATCACTCCTCACAAATGAAACTGTTTTTTAAATTATTCATTTCTTTATTGATTGATCCTTCTACTTACCTTTAAGCACTGAGAGGAAGGGCTCTTTTTTGTCTTATTCATGGCTGAATTCTCAGTGGCTGGAATAGCATCTGAGTACGTAGTAGGTACTCAATAAATATTTACATAAATGTATAAAAACCTGAAATAACATTATGTATGTTAAATTATGAAACAGACAAGTAACCCTTGTATAGAAGATACACGTATTCCTAGATCTCAAGAAATTTCAAAAGTTTTGTGGAATTCTATTGTGTGACTTATGTTTGTAGCCCTTTTGCAGAATCCAAACTGTAGTCCTCAGGGAAGGCCACACATGCAGAGGAGAGAGACCTGGCTGGAATAGAAAGGGGCTGATTTTCACCCAGTACTGCTACTGGCCATCTGCTGTGACCAGAGCATGTCACTGAACTGCTCACACCTCAGCTTCCATTGTGGCAAGATGGAGTGAGAAAAACCCGGTCTCCCCCGTCACCACCTGTCTGCCTCTGAGCAGGAAGTATGATGTGAATGTGATGGGCATGTTCAAGTACACGAACTATTCTATGTAGTCCCAGGGTGGTCTCCCCAGTGTCCCACCATTGGCTTCCTGAGTAGAAAATAGCAGAGGAAACTTGAGATTTTTCTCCAAAATTGCTATGAGTTGTGTCAGACCCCAAACAAGAGCTGATAGCTTTTAAAGTTTATTTACTTTGGATCACAAATGTGACCACATCTTAGAAAAGGTAAGTTAAATTTTTGGGAAAAGAAAAACAAAAATAAAAAGAAAGGAGAAAGAAGGGAAGGGAGGAAAAAAGGAAGAAAAGGCCCACTCTGTCTACAAAAAGCCCACTCTATATATCTATGCATTTATATACACATTATGTGCCATCCTTTGTTGTAGATAATTTTTAAGTAACTAGTATTTTACATATTTTTAAAAGTAATACACATATAATTGTATGTAACTAGTACTTTATAATACATGTACATGGTAAAGAAATAAATCAATGCAAAAAAAAAAAAAATAGAATGAAGAGAAAATTTTCCTTCCATCCCAAACTGGTCTTATCTCCCAGGTAGAGCCATTCTTAACAGATTCTTGTGTTTTTGGGCAGAGATTTTTATGCATAGGTGTGCATAACAATGCATGTGTTTGTGTATGTATGTATAATTTGTGTTACACATATGGGTACATATGTTGGAACACTTTTCAAAAACTAGATATGCCCAATTTTCATTTATTTGGCTATGCTACGATTTCTTTAATTAGTACACTAATAATAGACATTTCCAGGTAATTTCCAAGTTTTGCTATTTAAGCAATGAAGTGGTACCATCCTTGGGTATACACTTATGTATATATGATACCGTCTTTCTAAAACAAATCCTAAAAAGGGAATTATTCTTAAAAAGTTGTGTACATCTACAATTTGATAAAT
This sequence comes from Galeopterus variegatus, assembly GCF_000696425.1. Taxonomy (NCBI): domain Eukaryota; kingdom Metazoa; phylum Chordata; class Mammalia; order Dermoptera; family Cynocephalidae; genus Galeopterus; species Galeopterus variegatus. The sequence continues at coordinate 279,128 of NW_007726625.1, read as the reverse complement.
AGTATTAAATCTCCTTCAAAGAGGTTGTACCAGGTACCCTTTGACTGAGTGTGCTCATATGTACTTGTTTCTGCTAGTCCTAACCCAGAGTGTATTTAACTCTCTATTCATGTGTATTCAACTTTTAAAGAATATTCTTGTCCCTTTGGCCCTTGGCTCAATCCCCCCTCCTCGAATCTATTCTGCTTATGACAAATTGAGCACATAAAAAAATGAAACTTTATTTTATCCTACCTTTACTTGGAATGTTCTGATGCCTTCTCTTTACATATTAATATCTCTGTAATGTACTCAAGACTCTGTGATCTAGACCCTGGTGTTCTCACCTGCTATGTGTCCTACCACCCTCCCCAAATCAGTGCACAAGCAAACACATCTCCCTCGGTTCCTCCAGTAGCCACACTCTCTTTCCTTGGTCATTGCCCTTTCACATGTTTTTTCCAAAGTTCTTCTACTTATCTTAGTTCTCTAATTCCTTCTCATTCTGAAAATCCCAGCTGGGATGTCATTGATTTGAAGTTCCTTTTCCTGACACCATCCCCCATCTAAACAGTGGAAGTAGCCACTCCCCACAAGTGGACATTAAATTTAAAAATTTCAAAAACTCAATTCCTTAGTCACATGCCACATTTTAAGTGATAAATAGCCACATAAATAGTCATCAGTGGCTACCATATTGGACAGCACAGATATAAAATAGTCTCATCATTGTGGTGAATTCTATTGGACAGTGCTGCCCTATATTATTTCTTTATGACACTCATGGCCATTTAAAAATAAATGTTTTGAGGGTATTGTTTTGATACTTTTACCCTCACTAGACTGTGAGCTCCACAATGGCTCAGTTTGTTCTTGCCTTGTTTCTTGCTGTTTTCCATATAGTAGGAGTTCAATAACTATTTGCTGAATGAATTAATGAATGAGTGAGTGAATTAAAGAATTCCTCCTAGCTCTTAGCTTTATTGCTCTGCCTTATTGTTCAGTATACCTTCTGGGAAGGGGCTGGATACTCTATACTTTTACCCAAGTTCCCTTCAACATTCTGGTTCGATAACTTAGCCAAACACTAATTCTTTCACTATCCTCCGGGAGTATTTAACCTTTCCTATTGGGCTCAACATTTCAGAATCTGTTGACTGACTAACTGTGGAAAGGTTGACTGTGATCCAGCTAGACCTGTGTGGTTGGCATGGTAGTTTGCCTTCCAGATCCCGATGCCCCTCTTTCAGGATTGAAGCATTTCTTCCCCCAGCTGCTAAGATTGACTGACAGCTTGCAGCTGGCCTCCTGCTAGCTCTGCCCAGAGCTACCTTGCCAAAAGTCCTTGGGGACTGCCCACACTAAGTGACCTTTTGGGACAACTCTGAAATCATCCAAGTTCCTAGGTGGGGGTGGAGGATCTTTGGAGTTCATCGCTGAGAGTGCATCACTACTGATCTGTGCCCTGGACTGCCCTCCCTGCCAAGTAAACATCCTGCATGCAAATCTCCTCAGAAGCTGCTTCCTAGGAAACTCCATCTACAACAGCTTGGTGTGTCATTGCAAATTTGCAGCTTTAGCCCAGCCTTCTGAAGAGGGATTCGAGACTTTTTGCAAGAATCTGCTTTAATTTGTCGGCCCATGGTCTCTCCCTGTACATTTCCAAGTAGGCTCAAAACTAAAATGGTTCTTTAGTTTAATTTTCATAAAATGGAAATATGGTGGTTTATTTATTATGTTGTTAAAGTGCCCCAGTCTTTTCAATAGATTTATCCATTGAATGAAAGAAGAAAATACCTTAACTGGTTCTTTTCATTGAATATGGACTGGGTAAATGATCAGCATCAACTGTGTTTTTCTCTGGGAGGAAGAAGTTCCAAATAAACAGTAGGAGGATTTATATGCCTTAAGTAATATTACTTTTCTTGCTTGAAAAGCCTGATTACAGCTCTTTTCCCTGAGTACCTGTTTATACAACTGTAAAAGGGGGATTCTGGTTATAGCTTGTTGTAGCCAGAGGGAAGGAAAATGCTTTAGTCTGCGGATTTGATTCCACTTTGATCCTGAACAGGGCAGTTGGCCATAAATAGCCCACTCACTGAGAGGTGACAATTTGATTTTTTTCATAACTGTCAATTTCATTGGGCAACTGTGAATTTCTGAGGAACATTTGTATAATATATGGAGTTACAGAAGTCATGCTGACTGGCAGATGTCTTGAGGTTGATTAAAGATTTAGAAGGAAGCGCATATCCTGCGTTGCTGAGCTACCTCTTAATGAGAGTGACAGTTTTACACATAGGAATGGAAAAGTTCTTTATCATACAGAAATAAATTTCTGAAGTTAAATTCATTTTAGACAGATGCAAGATCAAGAGTGTGTGAAGGAAATTGAACGTTTTATTGACATTTAATTTTGAAGCTTAGTTTTCAGATATAGATGAAGTTGAATATTTCAAAGATGAAAAAAAATACTTTTTTTAGACTAATTGCTCTAATATTAACTCAAAGAATGGGTCAGCTTCCTGCAAATTAAGGTCATGTATTCCAGGGAATTTGTAATTGTGATTTTAAATGGGCATTAGGCATGCAAAGTTAGAAATAGCAATTTCTCATTTTATCTTCCAAAGGTTCAAACTAAGAAAAGCTTTGGCATATTAGTTGGAGAAAAGACTAATAGGGAGAGTATAAGGGTTATTGAAAAAATGTTTCTTATTATTCTCTGACCTAGAGAGGCATTCAAGAGAAGATTGTTATTAAATTTAAGGGATAACATATTGAAAGAACAACATCAGTTTAAGTTTTGAAATCAGAGGTGGGAAAAAAGAGCCAGCATAAATAGACATTCATAGTGGAAAGAGATTTCATATTAACTTGTCTGATCTCTGTATTTTACTGATGGGGAAACTGAGGCCAAAAGACATTCATCACCTCTCCCAGGCTCTGGCCTCTTAGAAACCATATTTTTAAGCTGTAAAGTCTATGACCTGATGGCTAAAAGCATCAACCTCCGTGAGAGGTGGTAGACAGATCTTTCTATGCCAGTGATTTGCTGCCATTTTGGAAATGTTCCTTAAACTCTCCTTATTTCCGTTTCCTCCATTAAATGGTGCCAGTGATTACGGTTCTTGTTTCATAGGGATGTTTTGAAAACTAAATAACATAATTAATATAGAGCATTTCATAGCTTGTAGGTTACTGTGAAAAGCAGATTCTGAAGTTGCAGACCCTGCTTGGTTGTTCACTTGGATTCCTGAGTGACTCATGTCTCCAGGAACATAGTGAGCCCTTAACAGCTGGCCAGTAACCAGTAAATGAAGGCACAAACCAAAATGTGGAGAAACTGCTACATGCACTTCGTAGGCTAAAATTGTCATCAATTTAAACCATCCATTTAAATAGTGTTGCATTTGAACAACATAACGGCTGTTTCACTCTTTGAATAACTATGTCCAGACTCTGGTAATTGAAATGTAAACTTGTGTAATGAAGGTGTTGGTGACGGGCGTCTTTTAAAGGGAGGAGTGGCAGGTTGGAATATGGTATAGTTCCTTGCAAGGTGAAAAATCACCCACGAATAAATTTGAAGTCTTCGTGTTTTGCTCTACTCTAGTTTACTCCACTTGCTATATCTAATAGAAAATTGCTCCGATACATGTACTGTGAAGTGGGAGGAAAAAAGCAAGTGTCAGAAAAAAGAATTTTGGCACAAGTGCGTGCACATATATATTTCTGCATAAGTATAGAAAAATGAAGAAAGGAAAGGTTTCTGCTGGTAAATTTTGTCAAGTCACCACGTGACTTTGCATATTGTGAAGTCACTCTATTCTATTGTAAATTCACTCTATGAACTGGGCTGGATGGAGGCAAGGTGAGTTGAGTGGTTATTTGCTTTTTTATTTTTATGCTTCTGTATTTATTTATTTGTTTGTCTAATAACCTTATTTATTTATTAGCTTTTACAATGTACAATCATATCATTTGTAGTATAATAAAAACAAATATTATGACCTTAGTTGTCCAGAGACAAGGAACAATGATTGGAAGATGAAACATTTTAGTGAACCCATTTTATTTAAAATATACTGGACATATATTTGTATATCGTGTTGTCCTAAAACACATTGTCCAATAATGTCATTGACATTTTCTCTCATGTATCTGTTGGGACCTTGGAGAGTACCAAATCATGTTCATTCATATGTATAAATTCATCCATTTGTCACTTTCCCTGTGTATTTTATTTCCCTTTGCAGGAGAGATAGGTAGGTGGTGTTATTTTCTGCACATTAGCATAATTATTGTGTCTTTGTCAAAAACATTTATAGGACACCTTGACAAACAGAATAAAATGTATTTTCTTTTAGTGACCATTATAAACATGATTTTAATTAAGAGCATTGATAACTCTGGGTTTAAGCCACATCTCTCTTACTGTCTTAAATTAGAGGATTTTTTTTGTTTGTTTTTTACATATCATATTAAGTTTACCAAGGGTAATTGCAGCTCCAGTTTGTCAAGGAAGAGAAAAATGGGATTTGGATTCATATGCTCATGTATTTAAGTATCATAGCTCAGGACAGGGAGAGGCTGTGATCGGATTGAGCAAATGAAAAGGGGGAGTTGGTTCAAATTTTCAGAGTAAATCAAGCAGATTTGGAATTAAAATTTAGCATGATAATTTGTACATTTCCAGTTTTCTGTGTCACTTCGCAAGTGTTGGTGTTTGCTCTTGTGTACCAAAATTTCATTGAATAGTTACAAGCCATGATCCTAGTACACTGTATAAATAAACTGTATAACAAACATATTTTGTTTAGGACAATAATAGAAAGTGAGGAAGGAAAAGAGCATGTCCTTTTTTTGCTTAGTTTTATAAAAGTTTTTTTCCAAATGCTAATATTTTTATAGATTTTGGCTCTGCAGCCAAATAAGGATTTTTCTATAAAATAAAGCCATTCCAATTAACATGTTAATGAGGTCAGTTGTAATGCAATTGTAGAAATACAGAAGTATTGACAGAAGTTATGAACTGTATGAATTAGTGTTATGAGGTTTGGATTTAATAATGGTGGGACACTTAATCATAGCTGGTGCCATTCGGCCAAGCACTTTATGCATGTACAGGGAAGACTTGTCCAAAGTCATGTAGCCAAGAGAGATGTACCTAGAATTTGAGCTCGAATGCATTTAATTAACTTTTAACTTAATTCTTGGAAGAATATTTAATCATTGGTGTTGCTCCATTTAGAAGGAGAGTGAGGATTCTTACATGCCACGCGAGGTTTTCTGTATTCATCATCTTTCTGAATTCTCTCTTCTCTAGTCCTCTAAGGCATGTATTATTAGCTGTATTTAAGTTTTCAGGCAACCCAGGCCGAAAGAGGTTAGAAGTTGTCCAGGATAACAGAAGTGGTAAAGGACTGAACAGAATTTGAATTTGTAATGGTGGTGCCAGTATCCATGCTAGTTCTGCTACTTATACCTACCCTGATACAGACAGACCCAGAAGTTTCATCAGGATGCTGTGTAGACAGGGAAGTGCGTTGAATCAGGCATAACCCACAAAGACTGCTCCTAAGGGTGTTCTGCTACCAGGGCAGTCACTGTACTGCTATGGAGCCAACCATAGTGGGATGGTTACTAAGTGCAAAGAGCTTGGCTTCATTTACATTGTTTCTTTGGCCCATTTAAAAGGATCTTTGTGCTCATTAATTGGATTAATACACAGAGAGATTCATTTATCAAGGTTACACGAACACGACACCCATATCTGTTGAGTAAGTGGACATATAGCACAGTGGCTAAATCTGGTTTTGAATTCAGCTCAGCGCCTTATGATGTATTGTCATTCTTGTCATTTTACAAATGAAGTTGGGGCTTGAAGGGGATGCACAGTTTTCTCAAGTGTGCCCAGCTAGTGGCAGGAGGAGACAAGGGTTCAAATCCATGCCTGTCCCTGCTTAATCTCTGTTATACTGAAACGTGTTCTTATATTCAACCCTTGTGATTTAAAAATTAGTAACAGGATTAATCAAATACCTTGAATTACTGCTCTAAATGGTCTCTCTTAGATATTTTCTTGAAATACTTCATTTACCTGATTCTCTGAAAATGAGGAAAAGCTTCAAAAAAAGTTGCTAATAAGGAAAAGAAATAAAAAGTGGATTTTATGGAAACCGAAGTGAGTATCATATGACACTGACTTGAAAAGCGATGGCGGAAGAGAGCAGCTGAGGCGTTTGAGCACTCTTTATGAGTTTATTTACTCCTTTAGGAAAATAGACTAAAGCTAAATTCCATAAACAGAATGTTTAAAAGGATTTTAATCACCAGACCATCTCATTCATTATAGTGAACTAAATTTGAACACTGGACACAAAGAAAACAGGAAAGACCACACTGATGCCAATACATGTTTTCCTTCTTTTTATTGTCATTGTTTGTCTGCATTTTCCAATATTTTTACTGTAATTAAAATTATATGAACCTATTTTCCCAAAAGAAAATTATTGTTTTAGTGTATCTCTTTCCATTTTTCCCCTAAACATCAAAAATGTTACATGGTTGCAGATATTACGTATTGACAATATCATATCCTGTATATGTTTTTAAATGTTGAGTTACATTGTAAACATTACTCCAAATCTTTAAAATCATCATTTTGAAGTCTGTGATGCCTAGGTACATAATTTACTTGGCAGTTAAAACTTTGAAATTGTTTCTAATTACAAATAACACTCAGGCTTGTAACTTTGACCGTGGTTTGGATTGTTTCATTGGAATAAATGTGATTATGAGTCTAGAGAGTTTGAATATTGTTATGGCCCTTGATACATATCACAAATTGACTTTCCTACGGGCCACACAATTTATGCCACTGCCAGTAGTGTCTGAGGGGAGAAACACCAGTTTCTTGGACTAGAAACTTGGCCGTGAGCCACAGACGAAGCTGACGTTCTATTTGTTTTGTAGTCTTTGCTCCAGTTACAGGATTTGGCTCAGGATCCCAAAGTAAGTAATAAAACAAAGAGGTACCTACAGCCCTCTGTGTATGTTTTGGCCCTTAGCATGAAGACATATGCAGTGTTTTGTGACTTCTATAATTTAGAGACTCTGTAAATTCTTTTAACTCATCTAGGAATTTTGTGATAACCAGAGAAAAATTATGTATGCAGTTTGCAATGGTGAGCTATGCTGTCTTTAACACATTAATAACTGCCACCAGATGATTTCAGTGAAATTTTGATTTCATTTGTTCCAAAACTAGAAAAAGGATGCATGATATTGGTTTCTGAATTTTGAGCAAATTTTAGTTTTTCAGTTAATACTCTGAATGCAATTTACTTGTTATACTTTCTAACAATGGAGAACATTGAATTTGGTTTTGTGGCTTATTCCCTTTATTAATTATATTCCATTGATAAAGCTATCTACATCCACTGCAATGCTGGGAAGGTTAATAAAGAGACAGTGTGCTTCTTTAGTAAGTTCTGCACTGAAGGAATGTGCACCTCTGGCTACTTGTATATGTATGGCACTATCGGAAACCACATTAACTATTGAGACCACTTTAATTATCGTTCCACCTAATCATTCTTGTAGTTTAAAACACTTAAGGCACTTGCCTTTATTTGTAGATCCATGCCTCGCACACATTGATTCATTTGTTCAATACCTTTTCATTGAGTACCTACTGGGTGTTAAGACTCTGTTCTTGGTAACAGCAGATAACTGATGAATCAGAGTAAACCAAAAACGAGATTAATGGTAAATATTGTTCCTGTGATATGCACTAACTTCATCAGTCATTTTAATATTATTGTAACCTTAACATTGTTTAATTAAAGATTTTACAGTTATTCATGCGGCTTGAAATTCAAGAATTAAAAGTTAAAAAGGGTACACAGCAAAAACTCTTTCTTTCATCCTGTTCTCCATAACCATATATTCCCTAAAAACAGGCAATCGATGTTACAGTTTCTCATGTATTTTCCCAGCTATATTTCAGACATATATCAGAATATATATCATACATATATTTACATATATGTGGTATGTGTACCCCATTTTTCCCACAAAAATGATATATATATATATAGTATTTATGCACACACTATGTACACACACACACACTATATGTATATATATATATATACACACAATATATATATATTATTCTAAGCATTACTGAAAGATCACCCTTATTCCTTTTTTTCTGGCAATATGGTGTTCCATTGTGTTGAATATTCTATGAATTTTGAATTCTCAAGTTTATTATATCCTTTTTTATTATTACAAACAGCACCACAATGAACATCTTTACATAGGCTTCTTTCTTTTAGATTTTCTTCTTATTAACTGAATTGTGAAATTAAAGTGGAGCAAATTTTTATATTTATTGAAAAATATTATAATCTGGGAGTACTGATCCACCATGGGTATAGAATGCTATATTATGTGTAAGAAGGGAAGGATAAGGCCGTATGTTTATATTTGTATGTATGTGCTTGTGTTTGCACAAGGAACTGAGAAATGTAGTTCCAAGTCAGTGGCAGGGATTGGTGCAGGGGTAGGAAACAGAGAGGTGGAAGTCAGGCTAATTAATACATATCTCTGAAATCATTTTGAATTCTGAACCATCTGAATGTATTGCTTTTTCACAAAATATATCTATTTTAACTATGGAATTACAGAGTAAAGTGTTTTCTCTGTTATGTTGCCATTTTCTTTTTTTTTTTTTTCTCGTCTTTTTCCGTGTCCGGCAACGGATCGCAACCCTCAGTGTTGCCCCCGTACCGGACCGGGGACCGGCAACGGGATCGCAACCCTCGGCGTTGCTCCCGCGCCTCGCTCAGCCAGTGAGCGGGAACCGGTCTGTACGTGGGATCCGAACCCTCGGGCGGGAGCGCTGCCGCGCTTCCCAAGCGGCGCACTATCCAGTGCGCCACCGGGCCGGCCCGCCATTTTCAATATATGGATGCAAATGGCATTTTTAAAAAATTAATATTACGGACTGGGATATCAGAAGAGTTACGTGAAATATGGGAAGTCACAAAGTAGACGTGGTTGTGGAACTTGTTCATTGGTTGGATCTAATTCAGCGCTTTGTTGTTTTTATCCTTGATTCTTTTAAAGAATGGAAAAGTAATGATGTGTTTCCCAAACATCATTTACATATCCCCTGACAGTCCTTGTCATATCCGTGGACAACTTTTATTGTTATTTAAGTACTATTCTTCCTTTAAAATAATTTGCTTTTCTTTTTGTTGAAATTTTAAAGCAGTACCATTAATGAAAAAACAATATTATTTTCCATAAGTAGGAGCTGTATTAGTTGGAATTCCTTCAGAGAAGCAGAACCACTAGGAGATACTTAATAAGGCATTTGTTTGGGGGATTGTTCCTTTCACAGCTGTGGGAGCTGGTGTACAGAGTCTAGGTGTGCCTGGTGCTGGAGCCTGATGTCAGAAATGAAGATGGACACAAAGTGGGGGGAATGGAGGACAAATGAACCTATGAGGATGGGCTGGAAGCATCTGATTCACAAGGTCTTCAATCCACCAACTGCAGCAGTGGGACCATCTGCAAGGAGAAGATGGTGTCCATAATCAAGGAACTAAACAGATACCTGGCTCTGGTTTCTGTGGAGCTGAAGGAGGACCTGGCAGGTGCTGAAGAAGCTGTGGTCCAGCTGCTGCCCCATGCCAACCAGGAGGACCGTCAGATCATAGACAATGTGCATGAGTGGCAATAGTATGCACTACACTGATCTTCCAAAATCTAAAAACAATGTAGGTGCTTCATTTCCACCTTCCGGATCTCATGATCCACACTAACGCTCACCTATGCAGGGAAGAATGGCAATGCTTTGAAAAACAGTTCCAGCTTCAATGAGTTGACATAATATAAACCCAATGCAAAAAATAATTATAAAAATACATACAAAAATACATAAAAATGACTACAATGAAAACTAAACAATATTATTAAATTCTAATTAGACTCATTGCTCAATGAAGGCACTGAGCCTGAGGCTTTCTCTTTGTTGAAAAGGAAGATTAGCAAGTTATAGAGGGTTTAAAAACTATTGCTACCAACTGAATAGATTGTACTCCCTGACTCATTCGGGAGGATTGACATGAAAAACCGGAAGTCTTTCTCACTGTGAGATTCCAAGTAATTTATTGTCTCAATGAAAGATTTGTTGGCTTTTGAAATGGTGGATGAGAAACAAGCATAGCTCGGCTCATATTTCAGGGTTTGTTGGTTACCTCGGTATCTACTGGAGAACTGTGGATGGCTGAAGAAACCTCATGACTTTGAGTCTCTGGGGGACCTACCCAGTAACTGTGGATGGAAGAAGCCAGGGGCTCACTTCTCACTGAAATGCCTTCTTACCAGTGGCATTCATTAAGTGGTGTCTCCTGGATCCTCTGCATCCTTGAATTTGTGCCTTAGTCCACAGCTGATAGCCCAAGTTTGAATTGGTTCTACAGCTTACCAGGAGTTTGGTCTTGGGCAAGTCACTTAAAGTTCCTTTAAAGTAGGGATGCCATGCTCTCCAAATTGGGTAGATGTGAGGATTAAATCAGGGACTAGAAAACTATGATCCATGGGCCAAAAATGCCCCTCTCCTCTGTCTGGTTTTGCAAATAGACCTTTACCAGACTGCAGCCTTGCCCCTCTGCTTTAGTATTGTCAATGGCTGCTTTCACGCGACACAGCAGAGTTGAATAGTTGTGGCCCAGACCTTATGGCCCTTAAAGCCTAAAATATTACCAAGAGAGTTCACTTATGCCTGCTTTAAATAAGTTAATACATTTAAGTTCATCTCACAAATGTTTATTGGCTACTCTGTTGAGGCATTGGACATACAAGAGTGAAGAAACAGACAAAAATCCCTGCCCTCATGGAGATTACAGTCCAAAGGAGGAGAAAAAAAGCAAAAACAAAACAAAACAAAATCTCCAAATGTAAAATATATGTCAGGTGATCCAGTGTCATGGAGTGGAAGAAGCAGAAAAGGGAAAGAGTGTGTGTGTGTGTGTGTGTGTGTGTGTGTGTGTGTGTGTGTGTGTGTGTGTGTGTGTGTGTGTGTGTGTGTGTGTGTGTGTGTGTGCATGCTCGTGCATGTATCTGTGTGTGCAGTTGTGTGCATGCATGTATGTGTGTACGTGTAGGAGTGAATTGCAATTTTAGTTGGGGTCATAGGAGCTCTCCCTCAAATAGTGACATTTATACAATAACCTGAAGGAAGTGGGGAATGGAGCCATGTGGACACGTGAAGAGCAGTGTTCCTGGCAGAAAGAACAGCCAGCACGAAAACAAAAAAGACCTGAGGTGGGAGCCGTCTGGAGTGTTCAAGGACCAACAGGGAGGCCGCTGTACTTGAAGCACAGTGAGTCGTGGAGAGGAGCAGAAAGTGCGGTCACTGGGGTAGGATTTCCTTGGCCACTGCAAGGACTTTACGTTTTGTTCTGCATGAGAGAGAAGGCACTGGAAAGATGTGAGCTGGGGAATGGTGTGCTTTGGATTACGTTTTGAAAACATTACTCTTAGGTGCTGGCCCTTTAGCTCAGTTGATTAGAGCACAGTGCTGATAACACCAGGGTCATAGGGTTTGATTCCCATATTGGTGAAAATAAACAAGCAAACAAATAAATAAGAGCATCACTCTGGCTGCTTGCAGAGTGTACAAGCAGGAGCTGGGAGTTCATATGGTGGCCACTGCAGTGCTCATGGCAGCTTGGATGGAGGTTATAGCTGTGGAGGTGATGTGAAACAGCTAGTTTTTGGATATGCTGTAAAAATAAAGATATGAGAATATCTTTACAGATTAGCAGTGCATCAGGAAAGAAAGAGAGAAGTCAGGATGACTTCAATGCTTTGACTTTGTCAACTGGAGGAATGGGATTACCATTAATTGAAATGTGGAGTGGAGGCAGAGCAGGATTTGGAGAAAAGATTAAGAATTCAGAGTTGAACATGTTAATTTTGAGACACTTAGACAGGTAGGTGGGAATGTAAATGCTTAGGACAATGCCTGCCATATAGGAAATGCTCAGTAAGTGTTTGCTGTTATTATTGTGGGTAAAGTCACTACTGAGGACTCAGTGAATACTTTTGAATACCTACTATGTGTTAACACTAGAGAAACAGTAATGATTGAGTCCCTACCTCTGTCTTCATGGGGCGATAGATAAATAGCTGGAGATTATATGTGAGATCACTGTTCTGGGGCAGTGTGGCTTTGGGGGGATCACACAGACTTTGCCTGGGTGCAAATCATGATTTCTTTAAAGTTAGCTATTTGCAGTTTACTTCATCTCTCTGTTATGTCCTTGTACTCATCTATAAAACAGGAACCTCAACTTTATTTGGATAATGCATCTAAGTGCTCTGTAAACATTAGCTCTTAGTATAAAAGGTGCTATAAAACATTCATTTGTTTCATAAATATTTGTTGAGTGCTTACCATGTGCCAGGAACTTGGATGACATTGATAATATAGTGAGAACAAGAAAGAAGAAGGCCCTGCCTTCGAGGAGATCATAGTGAGGCTAGGGTGGGGAACAGAAGGCAAATGAAAATGGTAGGTCGAGGTAAGAATTACATAGAAAATTAAAATCCATGTGTTCTGGAGCAGTGCTGCTCCATAGGAACATTACACAAAGCCACACATGTGAGCTACCTACGCAATTTTAAATTTCCTAGAGGTCACATTAAAAAAGTAAAATGAAGTTGGTGAAATTAACTTTAATAACACATTTTATTTAATCCAGTATGTCCTAAATATTATCATTTAACATGTGATAAAAAATTACTAATGAAACATTTTTCATTCTTTTTCCTACTAAGCCTTCACAAATCTGGTATTTTATACTTAATGGCACAATACATTCTGGTTCAGCCACATTTCAAGTTCTTGAAAGCTACATGTGGCTGATGCCTACTGTATTGGGCAGCACAGGTCTTGAGTGACCAGCTGTCTGCTTTGGATTGAGTGGTCAGGGAAGGCTGAGACCTTAAGACAAGAAGGACCCAATCATGCAAAATGTGAAGGAAGCCTTTTTGTAGAGAAGACAGAACTAGACAAAGAGCCTAGGGCAAGAACGGGCTTCCTATGGTAATTGAGAATAGATCAATAAGGCCATTGGGGCCACAGCCTAGAGGACAAAGATGACAGTAGTATGACATTGGAGGGCTATCTGTGGCCAGATCTTGGAGGAATTTAAAGACTCCATGGGGACGATTGTGGATGCATTCTGTGTGTGTTGAGAACCAATGGAGGATTTTAAGGAGAGGGGTGAGATGATTATGCTATCTCTTGCTGTATGCAGAGAGTGGAATGTTAAAGAGCAAGACTAGAAACATACATTTATTAGAGATATATCTAGTCCAGCTTTGGAAGGACAGATCTGGGGAAGTGTAGCCTAAAGAGGACTGATGCAGGCAAAGTTAGGTTGAGATGGGGTTGTAAGAGACAGAGGATGTTTTAGAGCCATAGTCTTCAAACCTTTTTGATTACACAATTCATTCAGTTTAAAAAAGCAACTCCCAATATCTTTATATTTATTTATTCACTATCCATGTAGTCTACTATCAATCCATTTATTGTAGCATTATGTTTTACTAAAACTCGTTTTTTTATTAGTTCCAGACACATATCACACATACTCACACACAAATAAAAGTTTTAGTATATATTTTTTTCCTTTGTTTTACTGCACTGTACTTTGGAAATAACTATTCTAGGCAGACAGAACTGCACAAGCAAATTGTACAGATTTCGTGTCAAAGCCTGAGACAGGTGGGGGATGGCTCAGCACATGTGGAGGGAAGAGTGTAAAAAGGAAGGTGGGTTGGGGGTGGTGAGCGAGTGTTCAGAGTAGTTCTGGAGAGCTAGGCAGGGGCCACTTCATGAAGAGCTTGTAGGCCATGAGAAGGATTTTCATGTATTTCTATACATAATGGGAGGCCGTTGGTGGGTTTTAAGCAAGAGACGGTGTCTGGCATTTTGGTGAACACTTTCATTCTTTTTTTTCCATCTTATTTGTCTTTAACACATGCAAAGCAAGAATACATAAAAGTTTACAGTAACATGGTGACAAAAGCATACACTATTGACCAACATTTTCTCCTTTCTCTTCTCTCCACTTTTTCTAATTAAATTCTGTAAGTTGAAAATTCATGCTGGTAAAGACCAAGCTGTAATCACAGAGAGAAAGCTCATTCTGGGACAGATTGCTTGCCGGCTCACCTTGACCCCTACCTGTACCTTGTCAGAGGCCAATCCATTAAAAACTGTCCACTTATATGGAGATCTGGAAATGTCCACTGGCAACAGTACAGACACTTTTTAAAATACTGATTTACGTTTTCTTTTGTTTGCATTCTTTATTCATTTATACAAAAATTTCCTATAAAAGATGCTGCTGTAATAAACGAAGCTATTCATTTTTCTTGGCTGTAGTTTCTCCTTTCTTCCTTGATGAGGCAGGCTTGTGGGGGAAGGGCTATTTCTGCATCCACAAATGCTTACTAATTAAGAGTCATACTTTCTACTTAATTTTGAAATATGTGTATGCTATATAACATAACAGTTTAAAAAACGGGCCAATTTTAAACTTTGTACCTGTGCAATTTTTAGCTTCTTCTTAGATTTAATGAGAGAATAAGCCATTTCATGTTAAATTTCTGGTCATGGTTAAGAGAGGTGTTTTATTGCTAATCTCTTTAAACCACAGCCAGAAATATATACTTAGAAAATCCCTTGGAATAACTGACAATATTGTTGAAACGTTATGAGAAATATTGGGGGGCTTTCAAAAAGTATTCCACGTAGGATCTGTGGCCTAGTTTCTCCTTCCTGATCTGCCAGACTCCAGTCAGCCTGCCTTCCTGCTCTGCTTAAGTTCACTCACGTGCCCTAGGGTGTGTTGGATCGGGAGGCTGCCTGGCTTGCTGTGTTTGCTGGGCCAGAATTACTCTCCCTGCTTGGCCATTGGAAGTACACCCCATCTACACATTTATCCACTTGATTTCACTTCTGGGCCTCTGGAGTTGAAAGAGCAGCCCATTAAGATGGGAATGGGCCAGAGGGCTCAGAAAGGCTGGCTTCACCAACACTGTCCATTTTGCTCAGCATGACAATATCAAATAGCATTTGTGCCTAAGGACAGTCAAACCCACCCCACCAGACTTCAACAAAACAGCTACTGCAGTAATGGCTACCACTTATTGAGTATTTTCCACGTGCTCAGTACTGAGCTAAACGTTTTCATATGCTTTTCCATGAAGCTTTGCCATGATGTCATGAGCTAGGTGGCATCACTTTGGAGGGCGAGAATGCTTAAAAATTAGACACTTCCTGGTATCAATGCTGTTTGACCACTTCCTAACTTTGTGACTTTGGGCAAATGAACTAACTTCTGGAAGCTAATGTTTATCCATCTTTAAAATGGGGATAACAATAGCTTCTATCTAGAACTGCTATATTAAGTAGGATACTAAAGTGCCTGGTACATGGTAGGTGCTCAATAAAAGTTAGTTGTTGACATTGCTTTGCTAATGAGGACTTCAGTTTAAGGAGGTGAAGTAACCTGTTTAACTTTCTCATGCTCATAGAACAAATATTTCCTCTGGCCTTACCAGAAGACGAAGCTAAAGAATGTAAAGTAGAAAAGGTGGCAGATAGTGGATGACTTAAAAAAAATGTATTTCCAATATGCTAGTTGGTTATGCATAATTCCCTGGAGAATTTAATAGCCATTTACTTAGTCTTGATCTACTGTTGATCATTAGGTAAAGGTTCATAGCTGGAGTTTTTATCAGTTATGGTGCAAATGGAAGAATATCCAGTCCAAACTGAGCAAAAAGGAAGGTATCAGCTCCTAAGATTCAAAAGTCCAGAGTGCATTGGGCTCGAGGAATGTCTTGTTGCTGGAGGTCAAATGACGCTGACAGGATCTGATCCTCTCTTGGCGTTGCTTTCCTTCATTCTCAGGCAGGCTGTTCTTGAGGTTGCAGGATGACGGCAGTAGTTCCAAAACTCATATCCTTTCACATTCTTATGCAATGAGACAGGATGTGTCTTCCTCTCTCCTGACAGTTGTAGAAGCGACCCAAGCCTGGTTCTTACTAGCCAGAATTAGGTCACATGTATTACTCTCCACTGAACCAATCATGAGGTCAGGTGATGGGTAGGAGAATTGGGCAAGCCAATCACATTGCTCTGCCTTACATGTACCAACAGAGCAGAGCTGGCTTCACAAAGGAAATTTGGAGTGTTTGTTACCAGCATGAGTGAAAAGATGCCAAATGACACAAACAATAGAAATCCACTAGATTACTGAGTAAATAATGAGTGGACTCACCTATGAATATTGACAGAAGTCTATTTCCTTATTTTTCCTCTGTGTTCCCTCAATTTTTTTTTTTCTGCAAAATATACTTACTCAGAGAATAAAGGAAAGAAGAAGACATCTCTCCAAGGGAAAATAGCCAGCTGTAAAGCAACATTTTATATTTTCTGCTGATCCCCCGAATATTGTTAATATATCACTTAGACCATCATGGCATTTAATGGTGATTAGCAGAGACTCAAAAGGAATTGACAGACCTGGACAATTACAGTTTGTTAAAAATATGAATTGCAAATTTTCTCATTTTTAGGATCAATTTGGGAAGTTGATTCTGCCATTTATACATTGTTTACTTAGCCATGGTAACAGCAGCCAAAGATTTAAATACAAGTCCACTAATTCACCTTTGGGACCATGAGGGAGGTCAAACATGGGTTTTGGTGAAGTCTGGCATTTTTAATAGTATTCTTTCATGTTAAAATTCTGTACTTTGCTTTACTGTTTTAAAAAGAAAAAGCACTTAAAAAATAGATTTGCTATGTAGGATAATCTCCATTTCAGTGATGTATACTAGATTTAGTTACTGTAGCATGGCTCTGGAGAAGGCAATCGTAAGAGCACCTGACAGCTGGAAATAGGAGAAGAGCGATGTAAAGGGTTAAAGAGAGGAGTAAGAACAAACATTTGTGGAGTGCTTAGCATGTTTCAGAAGTTCTCCATTGATTATTTCTTCCTCGTAACAAATGCATAATGTAGGTTTGTTTCATAGACACTGTTGGGTATCTAACTGATGTCTTTTTTTCTTATTATTTACCAACAGATCCCCGGCTTGTTTGGGGTCATGGTATCCCCAAATAAAGCAGCTACATTTCCCCGCTTCTGAGCTTGGGCTCAGTCACCCAATGGGAATTCTAGCAAAACCTTACCAACAGATCCCCGGCTTGTTTGGGGTCATGGTATCCCCAAATAAAGCAGCTACATTTCTCCGCTTCTGAGCTTGGGCTCAGTCACCCAATGGGAATTCTAGCAAAACCCTTTAAGAAGGTGCAGAGCCAGCTGGCAACTTTTCTTTTGACCCTTGCCCAGAGCATGACAAGGAGATGCTCCTGGAGGTTGAGGAGTCACCTTGGCACCATGGGCTAACAGGCCATAGTAACTGGTTTTCTGTTACGTTCAGCTGAATGCAACTCCTGATAAGTAAAATAATACTAATAGCAGTTTATTGAATTTTACTGAGTGCGTGTTAACTGCCAGGCACTGTGCCAAATGTTTTATATTCATTATTTTATTTAATTCTTTCTGCAATCATATTGTTAATGATACTTGCAATAATATTTCTATTTTGCAAATGAAGAAACTGAAGAATAGTGATTATAAGTAATTTGTCCTTGAATGGTTAAGTGTGCATACGATTCTGTTCCATAGGAAAGCCTCTGCTCTTAAGTGAGATGCATGTTGACTTTTTATAATGGGGTCTTGTTATATTTTTAGGTAAATTTGAATGAAGTAATAAGCTAAACAAAGAGATAAGAAAAACCTCTGCTAGGAAGTGTTCACAGCTGTATGTAAATTAAAGAGAAAAAAGGAAATGTTATATTTTATTCAACAAAGTAAAGAGCAGAAGAGTTAATTAAATTTCTTTGTCCCAAATCTTAAAACTGGTTAGAATTTGTAGTGAAGAATGGCCTCCAGGGTTTGGGAAACTTAATCCTAGTTCTTACCACTACTTAACTAGCTGTGGGCTAATTAACTAGCAGTGTACTAAACTACTCCTTTTCATTGTATATCATGACCTCTCTGTTACTGACAGATCTTATGAATCCGTCCTTTTTTCCCCCATATCATTTGACAATCACTTTACCTGTAGCTGGAGAGATGGCTCAGTGTAGAGGAAATACATGCTTTTGTTTCAGACAACATATCTTGAAATCCCTAATTGAATTTCCTAACCTCAGTTCCATAAAGTGGGAATAACCATGATACCTCGCCAGTAGGACTGTCATGAGAATTACAGGAATTAATGGGTAACTGACGCATAGTGCATGATATTAATTCTAGATGATTGACACATAGTAGGTATTCAAAAATGAGTTATGACTGTTGAAGACATTATTCCAAAGAGTCAAAAATTCAAATATCTTGAAATAAGTTGCCAACATAAATAAGTGAAGAGGACTGGGTAGGGATTGTGATAAAATAGAGACCATCTGCCCTATCGTAATTAAAGAGTCACTTCTCATATCCAGCCTGGGATTCCAGTTTTGTGAGTTTTTCCAATTCTGAAGCAAAACTGGATATGTGAAATTTTACATGAAATTTGATTTTTTAAATTGGTTTATGTGTTTGTTTTTCTCTGGGCAAAGAAGCCCAACATTCATGTGAAGACCATCGTTTTGCCACCAATTCATTTCTTTCTTTTATTCACTCAACAAACCATGAACAGGTGTTTCAGAACTGAGTCACAAAATCGTTAGAGAATATGTCTGTCAAAGGAAGATAAAAGAAACTTTAAGTCTGAAAGTTGGAGAACAGTGGGCTGTGAGTTGATTAATAGTTTTCAAATATATGAAGGGATTTTAAACATCTGATGTTGCCTATCCTTTATTTTTTGGAGAACAGTAGAAAAAGAAAATGGATTTATTTTTAAGGAGAAGAATTTGGAATACATATGAGAAAATTTTTCAGGATGCTGAGAATTATTAAGTTTTAGACTGAACCTTATTGTGCAAAGGTGTTTTTAAACAGGGCAGGTTATCAGAGGGAGAGCTGTTTGTATGGTTTGGATGACCTTGGAATGACCCTCCAGCTGGAATTTTGAGGCTCTGATGACTTTGAATTTGATGGCTGCATCCAGCTGTCAGCTCTTGCTATTCACTGAAAAGGAATAACTGAGAAGTCCTTAGTGATTTGGATTCTGATTACTTGAGAGGGTCTTTTGCCCCTCATCTGCCATAGCTGCTCCAGTTAATGGACACATGACTTTTAATACAAGGCTCCTTTTGGAGTTCCCCTGGGAAAGTCACATCTTCTGGCTTGACAGATGCCAACTTGACATTTTCCTTCTCCTTTGTTATTCTGAATAATTCTGCAAAGCCCCCATCCTCCGAGTACTATACTAAGCGTAAGAATTTTCCTTTTTCACTTGTCAAAAGATGTCAAGAGTCTCTAGGAGTCCATGGTTGTACTTCTGTTTTCAGACGGAGGAGGAATTCCAAGGGTTCCAGAAATGGCAGCAGATCTTTTTTTCTTGCTAACTTTAGTTCAGGTGTGCTTTAAAAATTCAAACTTTAATAGGGTCTGACATATTCTCTTTTCTTTTGCCGAAGAACTTCAAGTTATTTTAAAATATATGGAGGGTTGCCTAGTAACTACAGCTGCACTAGCTTTCTAAGAGAAGTTTTACTTTTTCTTTCTTTCTTTCTTTTTCTTTCTTTTTTTTTTTTTTTGGTGTGGAAAGTCAGTCAGGAAAGAGATGGGGAGAGAAGGTTCACTGAGAAATGAATGAAAAATAAAGGGTCTCTTTGGGGCTTGAGGTCACATAAAACTGATGTTAGAGGGAACGTGTAACACTAGGTCCCTGTCTGAGGCGGAGAGAGACCAGCTCAAGGCAGTCATCTTTTGCTTTATCTTTGCTTACGGAGTTAAATTATGGAAATGCTCGTGCTCCCTCCCTCCCTCTCTCCTTCCTTGTTTCCTACCTTCCTTTTTTTTCCTCTTTTTTAAAACAACATGGATAGTCTTAGTGTTTTATGGACATGAATTCAGGCTCTGAGATACGGGTTAGGTTTAACCTAGTGGGAAACACCACTGAACAACATGAAAACCTAGATGGTATCCCCACCTATTTTTCTGAGTTGGTCCAGGTTTGTAACTAACTTGTCAATCAGCTCATTGTTCAATTTTGCAGAGTTCTGTGGGTTCACGGGGGTTTTATGAACTTATAGTGGAGCTTGGTGTGTACCTTTTCACACTCAAGGACAGATTGTGTTTCCTTTCTTTTTCTCTTTTTTTTTCTAATACACTATGACTTGTAAAGAAGAAAACTGAGGGAAAATATGATTTAAGTTAATGAAACTTAGTGTTGTGTGATACTGGAAACCTAGATTTTATTCACTTAAAAATATTAGTCAATTTCTCAGAGCCAGGTGCCATGTACTTGTGACACTAGGATCCTTGCCCCTGGAACATTCCTTCCACATTTAAAAATCTCACTCTTCTAGAAGTAGGAGGGCAATGAACCTCAAAAGAAGTGTGTTTTAGAGAAGGTAAAATAAATGAATAGCTTATAAGAGAGCTGGTTGGTTCATGACGACTTTAGGGATACTGTAAGCACAGTACGTCTTAGGGAAAGCCCGCTACCTAACCTTTCAGAGAGATGATGACCTCTTTCTTTTAACTAAATGTTCTTTGTCGTCTGCTGGGGACATAGTCCTGAAGTGGGTGAATCATTGGGGCAGCGGTTTCTGTCTTCTCTTCCTTTTTTTTTCTTTTTTTTGTCTTCCTCTGTGGCCATGCCACGGACACCCCTCTTCCCGCACCTTTCTGTGTCTGGCTGACTCTTCCTTGAGTTCTACCCAGTTGATGCTTCCTTACTCTGATGCGGGAACATATGCCACTATAATATTTTATTAGTAACTTTAATTATAATAATGCACAGTACATTCTCATTGTGTGTAATTAAAACAAGATAAATAAATACCAAGGCCAAGTGTCCTTTGGTAGTATCCTCCAGCTTTCCATTTCTTACTAAAAGTAACTATTGCTATAAATTTGCCTAATATAATTACAGATAGTTCCTAGGCATTTGTACAAACACTGTGTGTATACCCCTAGAAATATGGTTATTTGGTATGTGTATTCTTTTATGTAAATGGTACCCTACATGGAGTATTTTGGAAGATATTTTACTTGTTTACCTAGAGAGAAGCACATGTGCATAAGCAGAGATGTATATAACAGGATAACTATTGCATTGCTGTTTGTAGTGGTGAAAAATTAAAGACAACATATATGTCCATTAAAAGGGGAGTGGCCAAATAAATATAAATTACCTAAAATTGAGGTGTCCCCAGGGCTCTGTTCCTTCTGGAAGTTTTTGGGGAAAATCGTTTCCTTGCCTTTTATAAATTCAAGAGGCTTTTCATTCTCTGGATGATGGTCCTTCTTTCTTCTTCAAAGTGCATCACTTCAGTCTCTGTTTCCATTGTCACATCTCCTTTTTCTGACGATGTCACTCTTGGTTGTCTATTATAAGGACACTTGTGATTTCATTGAGCCCACCCAGATAATCCAAAATCATTTCCCCATCTCAGGATCCCTAACATAATCATATCTGCAGAATATCTTTTGCCTCATAGGGTAACATCTTCACTGGTTCTGGGGATTAGGACATAAACATCTTTGGGGGTACGTTTTCTTGTCTGCCACAAGATTACTAAATTCTTACTTTCAGATCTCATAACTAGGAGTATCCTACCAATGTCAGTTCAGATGCAAATTTGTAGAGTTTTGAGTTTGTGTTTTTTCTTCCTTAATCCATTTTATAAAGTTAATTCATTTACCAGGAACACAATTTCTTTTATTGGTTGCCAGTGAAAAGTGGCATGAATCAACCAAAGAGAACATGCTACGATGGGTTTTGTACATCTAAGGAGATGCTAGCTACAGAAGATTGCTGGCAATCAGCCAGTTTTTCAGGTGATGGCATAAATGTCCAGCACATGCTTTTATGCAAGTCTGTGATGCTGCAGGAATTGGGGAATGCATTAGCTGACAGCAGTACCTGACATCATCCATCCCTTTCTGACTCTAGTCACTTCTGACTCTTAAGGTGGACGGGAGGAAGCAAAAAGAGAAGTGTATATAATAGTAACATGTTCCCTTGCAGCGTGTCATGCACCCTGAGGCTAAAGATAGGCGGCCTCTCACAGTGCGGCTCCCACACTCTCATTTCCCGGTATGTAGTTCCTTAAGTGAGCAGAAGTGTGTCTGGTTATATAATCCTGTTACAGTGGGAAGAGGAGCTATATTTAAATATGCCTGTGGAGAACCCATTGTCAGCTACAGATACATATTTAATTACTGTAAAAAAATCTATGAATTTGAATATGATGTGGGGGCTGATTTTATTCAAATTGGGGTTCTAATTCAGTCTAAAAAAGAACTGAGCAGTGTTGTTTAAATGATTGCCTCTTAGGAAATAGTACGTGTGTATGTATTCTTTAGCTCTGCCTTATTTAAAGAGGCTTTTACAGCAGATGGAAAGACATAGTGAGAGAAGAAAATTTAAATTTAACCCTTTGGAAATATTCTAGCTTTGAGGACATTTTGTCTTCCTCGGGTCTTGGGGAGAGTATGCTATCATATCTGAGCTATATTTTCCTCTTGTAATATCCTGTGCTAAGAGCTTTATTCTCACAAAAATTTAGGTCCTTCCGAGTGATAAAGATGGGAACCTAAATTAGATAGTTTGACCCCAGATGTGTGCTCTGCACTGACCCAAGACCTAGCCTCCTGTGCTAAGAGCTTTATTCTCACAAAAATTTAGGTCCTTCCGAGTGATAAAGATGGGAACCCAAATTAGATAGTTTGACCCCAGATGTGTGCTCTGCACTGACCCAAGACCTAGCCTAGCAATAAATAATGAAAAAATCAACATTAGGTATTCACTCATTCATTCAGTTACTAAATAGGTAGTAAAAATCAAGATTTTTTCTAGACCTGAGAATATAAATTTGAATTTAGTTTCTGCCCTCAAAGAATTTACAAGCTAGGGAATAGACCCACTTCTAAACTAGCAATTAAATATTTAACATCTTTGCATTTATTCTGTAACACTGAATTTAAAATAGGTTTTTCTCAGAACCAATTCTGTTTCTACAAATTGTCTCCTGGGCTCAAAATCCCTCATATTGTCAGGTTTATTGAAAGTCATGCTTTTACTTTTAAATATACCATATCTCAGGATTCATGTTTTTTGCTCTATAATAATCTTTCAATTTCTTTTTGTTTATTTTGAGAATTTAAAAATGATTTTGCTGTGAACAAAATCCCTAAAGAATTAGCAGAAATGATTTGATTCAAATATAACTTCCCACACTATGTGCAATGTTAAACCACTGAGTTTAATAGACTTGAGTTCTAACCCCTTCTGTGTCTCTAGTTACAGTTTATTAGCATTTGGTTAACTCACTGGAGCGCACCTGGCCTCAGTTTCTTCACCTGAATAATGGACATAGGTATGGATTCTCACAAGAATCAAATACTAGTTTGTAGGAATTGAATGAAACAAGGTGATGCCATATAGGTTTTTTAAGTTTTGAAATAAATCTAAAGCATCACGATTTAGGTAACATGGGATAAAATAGTCTAACTTCTGTGTCTGCTGGAGTCCACAACTTGAATTTGAATTATATAATCTTTGAAGTTACACATGCCTATTTTAAAAACTGGCTTTGCCATTCACAAGCTTTGTGTCTTGAGTAATTTATTTAATATCTCCATGCTCTGGTTTCCTTATCAGTAAAACAGAATAATAGTAGGTTTTCCTTCATAGGATTAATGATGACGATGGTACTGTGGATTGATAAAGTGATGATAATGATGGTGATGATAATGCCTCTGAATGTTTAGGTCCCCCCAAATTTATATGTTGAAATCCCAGCCCCCCCCAAGGTGATGGTAATAGGAAGAGACGAGGTCATGAGGGCTCTTGCTTACACCATGTGAGGACACAGCCCAAACGCCACTTCCTACGAGCCATGAAGCTGGCCCTTGCTAGACACTGGATCTGCCAGTGCCTTGTCTTGGACTTCCCAGCCTCCATAGCTGTGAGAAATCAATTTCTGTTGTTTGTAAGCCACTCAGTTTCTGGTGTTTTGTTATAGCAGCCTAAACGGACTAAGACAGCTCATGGTTATTAAGCCTGTATTCTTCACCAGGTACTGTGCTGAACACTCTACATGCATCACCCCATAGTATTCTCAGTGACCCTCTCTGGTAGTAACTATCATAATCCCATTTTTAATAAGGAAGTCTGGGTTAGTGGAGTTAATTAACATGTCCAGGTTCACCTAGGTGGGAATCAGCACATCTAGGACTACAGCGTAAATTTGACTGACTTTTAATGTGTACTGTGTCTCAGATAAGGTTTTTATTGTGCTCTGGTAGTTAGAACTGCATCTTTTCGTATCAAAAGGTCAGGTGTTATGAAGATTAAAAGAGACATAATGTATGTTAAATGTTGAGCATCTGTCCCACTGTAAATGCTAAACATGTACAGCATATTTAATTTAATAAATATTAGATCTATTTTTTAAAAATTTATAAATATAATCTTTATTGATTCTATTTCTATTATTGCCTTTAAAATTTAAAACTGTCCTGAAAAGGTCAATTTCCCTCTATAAGGACACAAGAGTTACTAGTGCCCATACCACTGAAGATGAGGAATGACAAGGTTTCTATAATCTCAGCTGAAAGGAAAAACATATATTCCTCATTTAGGTCAGAGTTTCAAGTATGAATGTGACTTGCATTCATTTTTTTCAAATAACTAACTTGTACTTTAAACAAATACCATTAAGTCTATAACACCATCCTGTTGTGATCTAGTTAAGAGAAATGAGCTGTTTAAATATGATGTTATACCAGTTCATTTGAAAGTGAACGATGCATTCAGTAGCTATATTAGTGAATTTGGCTCTATGCTATGTAATAACCAATTTGTCTTTTTTATTTTTGAATTAATACTTGTTTTGGCTTCAAGGAGATGGGATGCATTAGAAATCACAGATTATCTGTGGCAAATATGACTCAAGGCTTTTAGTAACAGCTCATTTCAAATTCTCAAGAGAGAATCTTGTTGTCTTAACGTTTGGTCTTTAGTTATGTCTACAGCTTCACTGAACATTGAACTCTTGTTTCAGTCCTTGTGTTATTGGGCTCCCCTCTTCCTTGCTACCATGGGTTGAATTGTGTCACCTAAAGTTTCTTGTATTAGAAACTTAACCCCCACTGTGACAGTGGTAAGAGCGTGGGAAATCCTATTACGGTAATTGAAAGGTGGGGCCTTGAAGAGGTGATTAGATTGTGAGGACCATGCCCTAGTGAATGGATTAATCCATTGATGGTTAAATGGTGGTCACAGGCATGGTTCTGATGGCTTTAAAAGGAGAGCATGTGAGAAGCTCTGTCTCTGCTCAGCCATCTGCCATATGACAGCCTGTGTTGCTGTAGAATCACCACCAAGAACAAGGCCTTCCTCAGATGTGTTCCCTGGATTTTGAACTTCCCAGCCTCTGAAACTGTAAGCACTAAATATCATCTTTAAAAATTACACAGTTTTAGGAATTTCCGTTATAAGCAACAGAAATGGACTAATACAAACTTCTAGTCCAACTCCCCAAATATGATCCTCATAAGTCCTTCCCATCCCAGTAAATGGCAGCTCCATTTCTCCAGTGGCATAGGCTACCAACCTTAAGTCGTCCTTGACTCCTCTCATTCTCTTACATTTCATTAGCAGTTGCTTAGCAAATTCTGTTAGTTCTATGTTCAAAACACATCTATGATTTAGTTCTTAGCACCCCTATTGTTATCACTCTAGGTCAGGACTCCATATACTACCTGCTGGACTATTGCACCTGCTTCCTACCTTGCTTCCTTGCTTCTACCCGTGCCCATCTTTGATTGAGATGATTTTTGAGACCATGAGTTAGAGCGTGCCACTCCTCTGCACAAGATTTTACTGGTCTTATATCTTCCTCAATATAAAATAGGGACTGTCCATGGCCTCTGAAGTTTCACATGATCATGTCTCTGGCTCCTTCTCTGGTCTGTCTCCTACTCTCCTTCCCTCTATGGGCTGCTTTGCTTTTTCTTATTTATGGAAGGCACACTTGCCTCAGGGCCTTTGCACTTACCCTCTTCTTGAACTGTTCTTTCCTTGTGCATGGCTCAGCTTGCTCCCTTACATCGTCTGGCTCACTGGTTGAATGATGCTTGTCAGGGAGACCTTCTATGAGCAACCTCTGAAGTAGCATGTCTTCACCCATGGCCCTTGCCCTATGTTATCTGGCTTCATGTCACTTATCACCAGTGGTGGTGTCTTTTTTTTGTAACATGACTTCTGACACCAAATATGTGATGTCTTTTTCCGTCAATCCTCCAATTTTCCAACAGTAACTGGGTGTTCAATAATTTAATTCAATTCTGATATTGGTTTCTGGAGTTAGCACAGATCCCACAGGTTAAGAGCTCAGTCCCACAATATGACCCCTACTTCAGATACCAGCTGCAAATAAGGTGCCTAGGCTACCCACATTTCTGCCTGGCTGACTACAAATTTGGGAGCTCCCATGATTTCCTTCTCAGGTCAATAATTCATTAGAACCATGCATAGAACTTAGGAAAACACTTTACTTGCATTTACTGGATTATGTAAATAGTTGTTATAGTGTATTGTTTATTATTTGTGTTTTTTATTGTATTGTTATGTAATCTATCTATTTAATATTTTTAACTTCATTTTTTATTTATTTATTTTTTTGTTTTATTATTACACTATATAAACATCTTTTGTGGCCCTTTATCAATTTCTCCCCAATTCTCTCTCCCCCTCCCCCTTTCCCACCTCTGGTAACCTCAGTGTCATTTTCTCCTTTTGAAAGGTCAGGAAATTATTGTGGTCACTGGCATTTATTATTGTTGTATGTTTCTTTCTTTCTTTCTTTCTTTCTTTCTTTCTTTCTTTCTTTCTTTCTTTTTTTTTTCCAGCTCCCACTTATGAGGGAGAACATGTGGTATTTCTCTTTCCGTACTTGGCTTATTTCACCTAACATAGTTTTCTCTAAGCTCATCCATGTTTCTACAAATGGCAGAATTTCATTCCTTTTTATGGCAGAGTAGTATTCCATTGTGTATATATACCATATTTTCCTTATCCAGTTGTCTGTCAATGTATATTTAGGTTGGTTCCAACTCTTAGCTAATTTATATAGAGCTGCAATAAACATGGGAGTACAGGTATCCCTTCAACATGATGATTTCCATTCCTTTGGGTAAATACCCAGGAGTGGGATTGCTGGATCATATGGCAGCTCTATCCATGGTTGTCTGAGGGTCCTCCATACTGTTTTCCACAATGGCTGCACTAATTTACAGTCCCACCAACAGTGTAGGAGGGTTCCCCTTTCTCCACATCCTCACCAGCATTTGTTATTCTCTGTCTTTTTGACAATGGCCAGTCTAATTGGCATGAGATGATATCTCCATGTGGTTTTGATTTGCATTTCCCTGATGCTTAGGGATATTGAGCATTCTTCATGTGTCTGTTGGCCATTTTTGTTTCTTCTTTTGAGAAATGCCTATTCAGCTTTTTTGCCCATTTTTTAATAGAGTTGCTTGTTTTTTTTTTTACTGTTATTTGAGTTCCTTGTATATTCTGTATATTAATCCCTTGTCAGACGCATAGTTTGCAAATATTTTCTCCCATTTTGGTAGGTAGCCCTTTCACTCTGTTAACTGTTTCTTTTGCTGTGCAGAAAATTTTAGTTTGATATAATCCCATTTGTTTATTTTTTCTTTTGTTGCCTGTGCTTTTCCTAAAGTCTTTACCCTGTCCTACTTCCTGAAGTTTTTCCCTTGTGTTTTCTTTTAGTAGTTTTCTAGTTTTGGGTCTTAAATAAGTCTTTAATCCATTTTGAGTTGATTTTGGTATGTGGTGAGAGTTCCATTCTTCTACATATGGATATCCAGTTTTCCCAGCACCACTTGTTAAAGAGGCTGTCTTTTCCCCAGTGTATGCTCCTGTTGCCCTTGTCAAATATCAGTTGGCTGTAAGTATGTGTGTTAATTTCTGCATTCTCTATTCTGTTCCATTTGTCTAAGTGTCTGTTTTTATGCCAGTACCATGCAGTTTTTGTTACTATAGCTCTGTGGTATAATTTGTAGTCAGGTAGTGTTATGCCTCTGGTTTTATTTTATTTTTTTTGCTCAGGATTCCTTTGGCTATTCTGGGTCTTTTGTTGTCCCATATGAATGTCAGGATTGTTTTTTCTACTTCTGTGAAGAATGTCATTTGATTTTGATGGGGATTGCACTGAACCTGTAGATTGCTTTGGATACTATGGATATTTTCACAATGTTAATTCTTCCAATCCAGGAGCATGGGATGTCTTTCCATCTTTTTGAGTCCTCTTTAATTTCTTTCAGCAGTGATTTTTAGTTCTCATTGTAGAGATCTTTCACCTCCTTGGTTAAATTGATTCCTAGGTATTTTATATTTTTGGTGACTACTGTAAATGGGCTTGCTTTCTTGATTTCTTTTTCTGCTAATTCATTATTATAGTATAAAAACACTACAGATTTTTGTTTGTTTATTTTGTATCCTGCAACTTTACTGAAATTGTTTATCAGCTCTAAGAGTTTTTTGGTACAGTCTTGAGGTTTTTATTATATAGGATCATGTCATCTGCAAACAGAGAGAGTTTGACTTCATCTATTCCAATTTGGA
>NW_007726625.1:241072-249611 GCF_000696425.1 Galeopterus variegatus | reverse complement strand
TTATATAGGATCATGTCATCTGCAAACAGAGAGAGTTTGACTTCATCTATTCCAATTTGGATGCCATTTATTTCTTTCTCTTGCCTGATTGCTCTGGCTAGTAATTCAAATACAATGATAAGTAAGATTGGTGAGAATGGACATTCTTGTCTTATTTCTGTACCTATCATTCCAGAGTGATACTGGTGGTAGGTTTGTTATATATGGGTTTTATTGTGTTGAGATTCTTTCCTTCTATACCTAATTTGCTGAGTCTTTATCATGAAGTGATGTTGAACTTTGTCAAATGATCTTTCTGCAACTATTGAGATAATCATATGGTTTTTGTCCTTGATTTTGTTGATGTTGTGTATCACATTTATCGACTTGCATATGTTGAACCCTCCTTGCTTGCTTGGGATGAATCCCACTTGATCATGGTTTATAAATTTTTTGATGTGTTGCTGTGTTCTGATTGCTAGTATTTTGTTGAGGATTATTGTGTTTATGTTCATCAGAGATAATGACCTGTAGTTTCTTTTTTTGCTGTAATTTTGTCTGCTTTTGGTATCTGGGTGATACTGGCCTTATAGAATGAGTTTGGGAGAAAGGCCTCTGTTTCAGTTTTGTGGAATAGTTTGAAGAGAATTGGTATTAATTCCTCTTTACGGATTTGATAGAATTCAGCAGTAAAGCCATGTGGTCCTGGGCTTTTCTTTGTTGAGAGACTGCTGATTACTGCTTCTATCTCATTGTTTGTTATTGGTCTGTTCAGGTTTTCTATGTCTTCTTGGTTCAGTCTTGTTAATTTGTATGTGTCCAAAAATTTATCCACTTCCTCCAGGTTTTCAAATTTGTTGGTGTATAGTTGTATTATAATAGTCTGTAATGATTCTTTATATTTCTGTAGTATTCACTGTAATGTCTCCTTTTTCTTTTCTGATTTTTGTTATTTAGGTCTTCTTTTTTTTTAGTTAGCCTAGCTAATGGCTTGTTTATTTTGTTTATCTTCTCAAAAAAACCAACTGTTTCTTTCATTGATCTTTTGTATTGCTTTCTGTGTCTCTATTTCATTTTGTTCTGTTCTGATCTTAATTATTTGTTTCCATCTACTAATTTTGAGATTGGATTATTCTTGTTTTTCCAGTACTTTGAGATGTTAGTGTTAGGTTATTTGTTTGAAATCTTTCTGTAAGCATTTATTGCAATAAACTTTCAGTACTTCTTTTGTAGCATCTTGCAGATTTTGGTATGATATGTTTGTATTTTCATTAGTTTCAAGAAATTTTTTGATTTCCTGTTTAATTTCTTCTTAGACTCATAGGTCATTCAGTAGCATGTTGTTTAATTTCCATGTATTTGTATAGTTTCCATAGTTTTGTTTGTTATTGATTTCTAGTTTTTAATCTGTTGTGGTCTGAAAAGATACTTGAAATGACTTCAATTTTCAAAAATTTGTTGAGACTTGATTTGCATCTTAATATGTGGTCTATCCTGGAGAATGTTCCATGTACTAATGAGAAAAATGTACAATCCGTAGTTGTTAGATGAGATGTTCTGTAGATACCTGCCAAGTCTAGTTGGTCTAAAGTGTATAGTTTAATATTTTTGAGCAGAGGTTTGTTGGATCCACAGATGTGGAACCCACAGGTACAGAGGAGAACACATTTGATTGCTAGCTATTATGGTGCTGAAATTGGAAACCCACTAAGTACTCTAAAAGGAGCCACCAACCATGGCCTCTTGGAAGGCATTTAACTTCAAAACTTCAACAGAAATGTTACAACTATGAATTATGTACAGTTGTGCATCAATTAACAATGGGGATACGTTCCGAAAAATGTGTCCTTAGGCAATTGTGTCATTGTGCAAACATCATAGAGTGCACTGACACTAGAAGGCACCATTTAACTTCAAAACTTCAACAGAAATGTTACAACTATGAATTATGTACAGTTGTGCATCACTTAACAATGGGGATACGTTCCGAAAAATGTGTCCTTAGGCAATTGTGTCATTGTGCAAACATCATAGAGTACACTGACACTAGAAGGCAGAGCCTTCTGTACACCTAGGCTATATGGTATAGCCATTATAATTTTATAGGATCACTGTCATATATGCAATCTTTCATTGACCAAAACATCATTTTGTGACACATGACTGTAATTGTATTTAAGGTCAGCATTAGGGACTGAATTCCTTGTGGCCCCAGAATTGAAGACTTTGCATGCCATTATAATTTTATAGGATCACTGTCATATATGCAATCTTTCATTGACCAAAACATCATTATGTGACACATGACTGTAATTGTATTTAAGGTCAGCATTAGGGACTGAATTCCTTGTGGCCCCAGAATTGAAGACTTTGCACACCATCCTGCTAATCTCCTGCATACCTACCAGGTTCAAATGATTATTTTGGACCAGAGGGTTGTGAAATGGGGGTGAGCAGTGGTTCACCCCCTCACCTCTCAGCCCTGCCCCCACACCTCCCAGATCTAACCCAACTTTAATGCCTTCCCATTTTGAGGGGGTAAGGGGCTGACAGGGAAAAGCAGTGTGGTGGGAAGGGGGGATAAGACTGTGAAAGGTACATCTGGGAATGGAGAAGGGGAGAGGCATTAATGCTAGAGCAGGAAGAAAGTGAAGGGGTGACTTGGCTGCAGATAAAGATCCAACTTAGGAGTTTTCTCCCTTTGCCCCCTTTTCTCATAGAATCAATCTGTCCTACTTGTGTACACATATTGTTTACTGACAAATGGCCTCATTAGAATGCAGTGAAAATGAGGAGAACTTATCCTTTGAAACCTCTACAGCTCCTAGAAACCCTTGACTCTGCTTTTCAGACCACATGCTCCTAAGTGATCTGATTTTAGGCAAATCTATTCCCTGTGACTAACTTTGAAATAGCCCATTGTATGCTGTGGGGACCTGTCATTTCTCCTGTAATCATACTATGGGATAACTATGAAAATGGCTGGTTGTATTTTCTCCAGTATTCAGTGAGGAAAACTGAAACGAAGAGGAGTTAGGGAATGTATTGGCCCAAGGTCAAGTAGAAGGATGGCTGGGTTTCAAACTCAGCTCTAACACTTAAAGCAAATTTACAACACACACTACTTGTTGGAGTTTTGTTATTCTCCCCCTGCTATCTTATTTTGTCTTTTTTAATAATTAATTTGCGTTAAGACAATTAGCATGCTCTTGAGCTTACACCTGAAACTGATCTAGAACAGTCCTTCTTTGATTAAAAATTGGACCCTCAAAAGACAATGAGAAAAGTTGAGTTTTTGTCACTCTTTTTGGTTTATACGTTGTGGTGCTTGGTTGTGATTTGTTTTCAGCCAGAGGACAGCGCTTTGGAGGAGAACATCACTCAAGGCTGTTACTAAGTGGTAATGGTCACTGTCTGGTGGGAGAGCAGGCGAAGGTTCTTCCTGCACTCATGTGTTAAATATTCCAAGTGGCATTGCTGTGAATCTACCGGTTATTTATAGTGTGTCTAATTATGAATATCCTTGCCCTGAAAGGAAGCATTCTCCCCAAGGGTGGGAGATGGGCTAGCAAACTATTAAGCTCCGGCAGGAGAAGGTGTAGTCCTGCTCCCTTAGTTAGTTGGAAACCTATGTAATTAGCCATCCATTTGACTATGGGGTACGGAGGCATATTACAGGGACAAATGGAGATTTATCAAATGGGGCAAAATGAATTCTCTTTTGGACTTGAGCATTGAAATTCTTATTTCAGGAAGGAAGGCCACAATAAAACTTTAAACTTTCAAAAGGAGAGAACAGACCTGTAGTTACTAGAGGTGGGGGAGGGAGAAGGAGGTTAAGGAGTAGTTGGGTAAGAGACACAAAGAATAATTACGATTTATAATGATGAACATGTTAATAGCATTAATTTGATCATCACATACTGTACACAAATACTGATAGTCAACTCCGTACCCCATAAATATGTATAATCAAAAATAAATAAATAAATATTTTAGGAAAAAAATTCTCATTTTACTTCATATGTATCCTTTGAACATATTTATGCAGGGAATAAGTATTGTGAGTGAAAACATTCATCAACATGCCCAAAAACTAGGTTACACGTTGTACTTTTGTTAGTTTTGATTGCTTTATTTCTTCATGGCTAATAATGATTGTGAGTCCTATGGCTACAGGTGAGGAAATATGGAAAAATCTAAATGCTGATCTGGTTTTGAGTGTCAGAACCAGTTACTCTTGGAAGTTTCTTCATCTATAAAATAAGAGACAATAACACCTTGTTGGGAGAGTTAATTAGGCAGTGTTTATGCAGAAGCCCAGAGCAGAGGCTGTTACTAAATATCGACGATTGTTATTCATTTGAAAGTAAGCTATACAAACATTTTTTACTATTTAAAAATAATGATTTTTTAAGAAGTTAATTCATGCAATCCTTTCTTCTTTACTGAAATCGTAGAGGGGTTTGTTAGAAGTCGTGTTCAGGCATTCTAATGCTTCCCATTTGCTGTTTTAAAGATTTGCCAGAAGATGTGGGGCAAAGGTTAAGAAACAAATTGACTTTTTGGTGTAACTTCGTGCACAAGTGTGTGATTTCTTTTTTTCTTGCCAGTTCCCAGCTCCAGGCTGCATTGTTTCCTTCCTGCTGTAACAACTTTCCCTCACTAACTTTTACTCTCAAGTTTGGCTGCTTCTCCCGGTTAAGGTTCACTCTTCTCTGATCTCTGGCCCAGAAGCCTGTCTCAAAGCAAACCAAGATTTTTTTTTTTTTTAACCATTTCCTGTTTTCCTCTCTTTCATGTTGCTGGGGTTAGATTTTAGAATTGCCATGCTGACTGTTTTCTCCTTCCTCTATTTGTAATGTTGAATAAAGACGGGCTGTTTAAAGAAAACTGCCAGTCAGGGGTGTCTTTTCTCTACATTGTGAGGGACGAGTCCGCAAAGCAGGAACAGTGACAGTGTGGCGCCTGGATCCACAGAGTCCTAACTAGTGAATATTCAGAAAAGAAATGTATTCGTTCCCTTTGATTCAGAGCCGGCTGCCCAGGATGCTGGGTGAAAAGGGAATGGAAATGTGGTAGCTTACAAGTCCTCTGTTAAAGAGCATTAGGAATCATGATTGTTTCCTTAGGATTTCAAAGATCTTGCTGCAGACTTGTGGTTTGATTATGAACCAAGTATGTATTTGGCAGAAACCAAATACATGTGGTTAAAAAAAACCCCCAAAACTTGAGAATACAAAAAAAGATGTCCAATTTCTGGAAGTCCCCTAGAGCCATGTAATTAAATTAAACTGTGTTTTGCAGAAATACCTGGAGCAACTCCATCTTCCAATAATAGATATCTCTGCATACACATGGCTATGTCTGAGCTCCCAGAGAAAATGGTAGAGATGTCTGTTATGAGAAAGTAGGCTTTCTTATTTTCCCTTTTCTGAACGCTAGTGTGGAAGCAGGTGCAGTTTTTTATTCAGATGTAGAGATGCTTTTAGGTCAATAGCTTGCCATAAGCAGGTAATGTTTATGAAATAATAAGCTTTTATTTGTAATAGACAATGTTTATTAAGATACTGTTTGCCTTTTAAAAAATTTTTTTTCCTGGGAAGTGGTTCAAAATAGTTGAGGTTTCTGTATAGTTCTGATAAGGATGCTGAAATAATTGTTCTTTCAGTAGAAAGAGCAATCCACAGAATTTCTTTTGTTAATATTTCTCTCTAAAATTGAAAGCTGAACACCTTGCCTGAAAACATGGATTTGTTCTTGCAGTGGTGTATGAGGCCCGTTTTACTCATACCGTTGCAGTTCTAATTCCAGTGGCAAACTTCAGGATCTTTGGTTCAGAATTTGCCTTCTCTCCAGGAATGCACTTTAAAGTGTTTATTTTATTTTATTGCTGATGATTAATAGCTATATTGTGATTTGATCAAGGAAGATACATTTTCATTTATGTTCCTGTGCTTAGGATTTCATGAAGTTTCTTGACACTTGCAATCCCCTGGTTGTTCCCAAGGAACAGCCCTCAGCTTGCTTCCTGTGTTGTCATGGCATCCACAGCTACATTCAGGTCTTAAATGATGGTACATCCCTACAGTGGAAAGCGTTGTATCCATTAAAAAGAAATAGGGCTATGAATATTTAAGTTGAAATGTGCCTTTAATTTGCTTTCAGATGGAAAAGTGAAGGAGAATGTTGTGGAACATAATACTTGATGTGATCCTTTTAATTTTTTTTAATACACACATAATTATATATAAATAGAAAGGTAGAATTACATCTCTGTTTGAGTTAGGTTTGGCTGCATATACCCCAAAACTCAGAATAATAGGTTGTTTAATTTTCTTTCATGGAAGAGAAGTCAACATTAGTATGGTAGTTCTGTGGTCAACAGGAAACTTGTTTTCTTCTATGTGTCTATGACACTGTTCTAGCATATGGCATCCCACCTAAAGGTCACCTCAGGGTCCAAGGCAGCTATGAGAGCTCCATGCATCATGTATCTTATAGGCCAGAAAAAAAGGAAAGCGGAAGGGAAAACTAATTTTGTCACTTCCCATTTTAAGAAGCCTTCCTGGAAAGCCCACATGAAATTTTGTCTTATGTTTCGTTTCTCAGTATTTAGTCACCTGCCTTCATCTGGAAGCCTAGAAAATACTGTGTCTCAGCTGAAACATTGCCCAGGGTTTTATTACTATCAAATAGATGAGAATGGTCATTTGGAGGCTGCTTTCTGGAACTGCTCCGAGTGGCAGCTTTGGGCACTGGGAATGGAGATGAGGAGCAGGAAGACTTCCGTCGTCTTCTGCATGCACTTCTGTATTGCTGAAATTGTTGAATTTTAAATCTTATGCATTACTGACAGAGCTAGCCGGGCACCCCTGTATTGTTGCATTTTAAATTGATTAGTTAAAACAAAGAAACAAAACCAAGAAATGCACATTTTAAAGAAGAAATAAAGGGAGTTGTGGTAACCTGTCAGTCCAATCCAAGATTAGTGACATAGGAGAAATGGTAGTTCTCTGTCTTGTTTAGAACTACTTTTTTATGGTAAAGCATCTTTGCATCTTTGAACAGACTGCCTTTCTCACCCCATGCTGGGTCCCAAACAGGGTCAGACAACAGGTACTTGCTCAGTTTGGATTTCTTGTTTGTTTTTTTTTAAAAAAAATCTCTTTTAAAACTAATATTTGCAGAGATACCATTCTAATGAAAAGTTCTAATTATTAGCTGTCATTTAGCTTCCTAATGGCTAAATGCAAAAAGCCTTTGGTTGTTGAAGAGGATAGATATAATTATAATAGTAAGACTAAAACATATTGAATGCTTTATGGAGGTAGTATTTTCCAGTGGACAAGAACATGGTTCTTTAATTGTGGTTTTAATAGTCAACCCTCAATTTCTCACCTCTGAAATGGTAATAGTAGTGACAGCTTCTCTCTACATCATGGAACCGTTGAAAGAATTAAAGACGATAATGACCATAAGGTGACTCGCTCTTGTAAATGCTCAGTACATGTGAGATGAGGATGATTTCATTGTGTTGCCCTATGTGCCATGCATTCTAGAATTATTTTGAATTTTAGTCCCCATGACAAGTCTATAAAGTTGACTTCTATTATGGTAGGTTTACTGAGATATAATTCACATATCATAAAATTTACTCTTTTAAAGTATCCAATTCAGAGAAGGAACCGGCATCGTGCAGGTGGGTCTGCCAATGCCAGCCAGCGGAACCGCAGCTCCGTGCGGCTCCGTCATCCCTCCACCTTGGACCCAGGCAGGCGGGGAGCTCCAGGCCCTGCTCCTGTGCCCTGAACTGGCACCGCACAGGGCAGCCCGCCAGAAGCAGCACCAGAAAGCGGAACCACGACTCCACACGGCTCCGTCATCCCTCTGCCTTGGACCCAGCAGGTGGGGAGCTCCAGGTCCAGCCCCCACACCCTGAACTGGCACCACGCAGGTGAGCCTGGCTGGTACCAGCCAGCAGAACTACACAGCTCCATGCAGCCCCTCATTCTGCCTCAGACTCAGGGGGGAGCACCAGACTATGGTTCTGACCCACCAAGTTTGGCCCAGCAGAACTCCATGCACTAGGGGCTCATTCTATGACTGCAGAGTCTAGAATGGGAACCAAGGTGGTTTAACATAACCACCACCACACCTACTGTCAAGCAAAGAAAATTCACTGCCCGTAGTAGCAACCAAGGCCACTCCACAGCCAACCTCAGTGTAATAGAAGAAGCAAACCCCCTAACAAATGACCAAGCATCAGTGAAAAAACTCTAGAAGCACAAATAATCAAGAAGAAATGACACCACTGAAAGGATACAGTAATGCCCCAAAGTCAGACTCCATGGAACAGGGAATCCTTGAAATGTCTGAAAAAGAATTTTGAGCAACGATCTTCAATTAGAGAACTCAATGAAACAAGAAAAAAATCCATAGTATGAAGGAGGAAATCTACAAAGAGATTAATATCATAAAAAAGAGTGTAGCAGAACTTCTAGAAATGAAAGACTCACTCAATGAAATATAAAAACAAAAAACATGACTGAGAGCTTGA